>NC_069502.1:1159110085-1159147585 GCF_027579735.1 Bombina bombina
TATTCAGAAAGGCTGCACTCAGCAGCCAGCCCACTTATTTATTTTAATTTGCTACATACAGCGACCGTAAGACTTATAATACTCAGTCTCACGGCCGCTGTACACTGTATGCATTGATGCAACTATGCAAGTATTGTTACTGAGTCTGACTGTACTACTGTAAGTTACTGTCCCCTGCTTTTCAACGGCAGCCTGGCGGCCCATTTTACTCTGCATCAGAGAGACCCGGGGGGCAATTGCCCCCCCCACCCCCCGGCCCAGTCCGCCACTGCCTGCACAGAGCTAGCAGAATGTTATAACCTAATATAATATACTGTACAATACTAGTGCAATTGTGATTAGTCCATGGCCATTTGAATGTAACGAATAAATCCAAACTAATTCATATGTATTCGTTACAAATGCATTCAGATTAGTTTACTTTCGTTGCTAGGGTAATTTGGAAATTCTAATTGATCCGAAGCTCCGAATTTGACAAATTCATCCGAATTTCGATTCGGAACAAAACGAAACGCACATGTCTACTTACTTGTTTAGAGAATTCAGATCGATAACTGTTCTGAAAGTACCTTCCTCACTTACTGCAAACTATTTAGAGTATTCTAAACCTTGTTTTGGACTCACTTTAGTGATTTGCATAAGGCCTTTGTTCAAACTTGCTGTTTCTGTAATCTTCAGTCTGAGCTACTAACTGTTCTTTTATATCCGTTCTTGCATTCTGAGTTCCACACAACCTAACTCCCTCACAGTTTGCAGCTATGGGATCGACCAGATGTTTTTAGAAAAGTTTATTCAATGATTTTACTACACAATTCATCATTAGTGTCTAGGGGTTTTTAGTAGATAAATCATTAGATACGCTTTTCTAAAAATGTGTGATCATCCTCAATGTTTGAAGCAAACACTGCTGCTATTGACTGATATAGACACATGCACGCTCCTGAGCGCCTATCATCATGCCTAGATATACTCTTTCAAAAAGGATACAAAAAGAATAAAGCAGATTTAGTAAAATAAGTAAATTGAAATGTTGAATACAATCGCATGCTTTGTCTGAACCGTAAAATTTTATTTTTGACTGGTTATTTCATGACTCATTCATATAGAGATTGTGATTTAAAAAAAATCTATTTATTTTGTTATGTAATTTACACCCTTCTCTTTTTATTCTTTCTTGCAACAGTTTCTTTGCATGAGAGAATACTGAGGTAGACTTAGGAGCGTGCACACCTTTCTTCAGTGCTATATGTACAAAATTGTTACACATATAGTTGCCATTTGGTGCTCAATACCATGCACTATCCCAAACCTACCTCAGTATGCTGTCATGGAAAGTTTAAACAAAGGAAACTAAGGGCAAGAGGTACATTTAACAACAGCATTTTAAAGGGATATATATGCTGCTTGCATATAACTATGTGATTAACTCCTGAAAAGGGTTAAACACAGTTATATAAGACTCTTAAAGGGACAGTCTACTCCGGAATTGTTATTGTTTAAAAAGATAGATAATCCCTTTATTACCCATTCCTCAGTTTTGCACAACTGTTATATTAATATAATTTTTACTTCTGTGATTACCTTGTATCTAAGCCCCTGCAGACTGCCCTTTTCCAAGTTCTTTTGACAGACTTGCATTTTAGCCAAATCAGCGCTGACTCACACAATGTTTTCTATATATGACACAAACTAGCGCTGTCCAGCTGTGAAAAACTGTCAAATGCACTGAGATTAGTGGCGGCATTCAACAACTTAGAAATCAAACTTAGAATGAGCCTACCTTGTTTAGCTTTCTAAAAAGAATACCAAGAGAGCAATGCAAATTTGATGATAAAAGTAAATTTAAAAGTTGTTTAAAATGACATGCCCTATCCGAATAAAATTTAATTTTGACTAGACTGTCCCTTTTAAGCAGCAATGCACTAATGCGACTAGCTTAATACACCTACCAAGCCAATGACACACTAGGCATATGTGCATAGCTACCATTCCTCTCACAACTTTACACTTGGGCTGACATGCCCTTTGAATGACGCTGAATTAAATCCCTCACACTGAATACACAGCACTGCAGAGATGTCTTCTGCATTACAGTGGAGCTTGGACCTTGCAGTAAATGTTAACCTTTGTGGCCTATATTGGAAGTCAATTAAATTAAACAATAAAGGGAAAAAAAACATAATTTATTCTTATCTGATAAATTTCTTTCTTTCCGGATATGGTGAGTCCACGGAATCATCAATTACTAGTGGGAATATCACTCCTTGCCAGCAGGAGGAGGCAAAGAGCACTACAACAAAGCTGCTATATATGTCACTTCCCTTACACATAATCCCCAGTCATTCGGCAGAAGGAAAAATGGAAAAAGAAGATAACACAAAAGTGTAGAGGTGCCTGAGTTTTTAGAAAAAATAACTATATTAAATAAAGGGTGGGCCGTGGACTCACCATATCCATAAATAAATAAATAAATTTATCAGGTAAGTATAAATTATGTTTTCTTTCCTAAGATATGGTGAGTCCACGGAATCATCAATTACTAGTGGGAATCAATACCCAAGCTAGAGGACACAGATAATTAGGGAGGGACAAGACAGTAACCTAAATAGAAGGCACCACTGCCTTTAGAACCCTTCTCCCAAAAGAAGCCTCAGCTGAGGCAAAAGTATCAAATTTATAAAACTTTGAAAAAGTATGCAAAGAGGACCAAGTTGCAGCCTTGCAAATCTGTTCCACAGAAGCTTCATTTTTAAATCCTCTCAGGAGGTTGCTGTCCAGCAGTCTCATAGGCCAAACAAATAATACTCCTTAGCCAAAGAGAAGTAGCTGTAGCTTTCTGACCCTTGCACTTCCCAGAAAAACAAACAAACAAAGCAGAAGACTGACGAAAGTCCTTAGTCGCCTGAAGATAAAACTTCAATGCACAGACAACATCTAGGTTGTGCAACAAACGCTCCTTAAGAGAAAAAGGATTAGGACACAAAGAAGGAACCACGATCTCCTGATTAATATTCTTGTTTGAAACAACCATAGGTAAGAAACTTAATTTAGTACGTAGAATTACCTTATCAGAATGAAAAATAAGATAAGGAGAATCAAACTGCAGAGCCGAGAGTTCCGAAACTCCATGAGCAGAAGAAATAGCAGCAAGAAACAAAACTTTCCAAGATAACATCTTAATATGTAAGGAATGCATAGGTTCAAACGGAGCCCGCTGTAAAACTCTAAGAACAAGGTTGTGACTCCAGGGAGGAGTAACGGGCTGAAATACAGGCCTGATCCTCACCAAGGCCTGACAAAAAGATTGCACATCTGGCGCATCGGTCAAATGCTTATGCAACAAAATAGACAACACAGAAATCTTACCCTTTAGAGTACTTGCTGACAAACGCTTCTCCAAACCCTCCTGGAGAAAAGACACAATTTTAGGAATCCTGACTCTACTCCAAGAGTAGCCTCTGGATTCACACCAATACAGATATTTACACCATATCTTATAGTAAATCTATCTTGTCACAGGCTTACGAGCTTGAATCATGGTCTCAATAACCGACTCTGAAAACCCACGCTTAGATAAAATCAAGTGTTCAATCTCCAAGCAGTCAGCTTCAGAAAAAGGAGATTTGGATGAAGAAAGGGACCCTGAAGTAGAAGGTCCTTCCTCAGAGGGAGTCTCCACGGAAGTAGAGACGACATTTCCACTAGATCTGCATACCAGATCCTGCGAGGTCATGCCGGTGCTATGAGAATCACTGACGCCCTCTCCTGCTTGAGCGAATTAAGGAAATATGTATGCTAGACTGAAATTCCAAGGGACCGCCAGAGCATCTATCAAGAAAGCCTGTGGATCCCTTGACCTTGAGCCATACCTCAGGAGCTTGGCATTCTGCCGAGAAGCCATGAGATCCAGTTCTGGCTGCCCCCAATTGAGGATTAAACTGGAAAATACTTCTGGATGAAAGGTCTGTCGGCTCAGAAAATCCACCTCCCAATTGTCCACTCCTGGGATGTGGATCGCAGAAAGGCAACAGTTGTGAGACTCCACCCACTGGATTATCCGGGCCACCTCTGTCATGGCCAAGGAACTCCGAGTTACCCTCTGGTGGTTGATGTATGCCACCGATGTTATGTTGTCCAACTGGAACCTGATAAAGTGGGCTAAGGCTAACTGAGGCCAGGCCAGTAGAGCATTGAAAATCGCTAGAATGTTTATAGGGAGAACTGACTCCTCCCGAGTCCAAACACCCTGAGTCTTCAATGACCCACAAATTGCTCCCCAACCTAGAAGGCTGGCATCCGTGGTCACGATCACCCAGGAAGGTCTGCGAAGAGAGGTGTTCCTTAGACAGCCACCACAGAAGAGAGTCCCTTGTCGTCTGATCCAGAACTATTTGCGGAGACAGATCCTCATAGTCCCCGTTCCATTGCCTTAACATGCATAACTGCCGAGGTCTGAGATAGAACCGAGCAAACGGAATGATGTCCATGGAAGCTACCATCAGACCAATTACCTCCATACATAGAGCCACTGACGGCTGAGGAGAGGACTGAAGGACAAGACAAGAGCCGAAGATATTTGTTTTTCTGACCTCTGTCAGAAATATCTTCATTAGTAGGGAGTCTATTATGGTCCCTAAAAACACTACTCTTGTGGTTGGAATCAGAGAACTCTTTCCCAAATTCACCTTCCAAGCTTTGGAGTGAAGAAAAGAAACAAGATCTCCGTATGAGAGTTTGCTTGATGAAAAGACGGCGCCTGAACCAGAATGTCATCCAGATATGGCGCCACTGCAATGCCCTGAGACCGGATTACCGCCAACAGAGCCCCCAGGACCTTTGAGAAAATTCTGGGAGCTGTGGCAAGTCCGAATGGAAGAGCCACAAACTGAAAGTGCTTGTCTAGAAAAGCGAATCTCAGAAACTTGTGATAATCCATGTGGATGGGAACATGAAGGTACACATTCTTTAGGTCTATGGTGGTCATGAACTGACCCTTTTGAACCAAGGGAAGAATCGAACGTATAGTCTCCATCTTGAAGGACGGTACTCTGAGGAACTTGTTTAAACACTTTAGGTCTAAAATAGGTCTGAAAGTCCCCTCTTTCTTGGGAATCACAAACAGATTTGAATAAAATCCCAGACCCTGTTCCTGCGGAGGAACTGGAACTATAACTCCCAGTGCTAAAAGACCCTTGATACAATTTAAGAACGCATCTCTCTTTATCGTATCTATAGATAATCTTGAGAGAAGACACCTGCCTCTGGGAGGAAAAGTCTTGAATTCTATCTTGTACCCCTGAGATACAATTTCCACGGCACACATGTCTGGGACATTTCATATCCAAGCCTGAGCAAATTACGAAAGCCTGCCCCCTACTAGATCCATTCCTAGATCGGGGGCCGACCCTTCATGCTGACTTGGAGTCAGCCGCAGGTTTCTTAGACTGTTTCCCCTTGTTCCAAGACTGACCAGACCTCCAGGAAGACTTTGACAGTTCCTGCTTTGAAGAGGAAGTGGAAGGTTTACCTCTAAAGTTAGGCCCTCTCTGCTTATTCTTCTTATCCTGAGGGGAAAAAAAAGATCCCATTTCTCCTGTGATATCTGAAATAAGTTCAGCCAAACCAGGCCCAAACAAGGTCTTACCCTTGTAGGGGATAGCTAATAACTTAGACTTAGAAGAAACATTCGCAGACCAGGATTTTAACCAAAGGGCTCTGTGAGCTAGGACCGCAAAACCAGACATTTTTGCTCCCAGTTTAATGACCTGTAAGGAAGCATCCGTAATAAAGGAATTGGCTAACTTAAGAGCCTTAATCCTGTCCTGGATCTCCTCAAGAGGAGTATCTGTCTGAATAGAATCATACAAGGCATCAAACCAGTAAGCTGCAGCGCTGGTAACAGTAGCAATACACACCACAGACTGCAATTGAAGACCTTGGTGAACAAACATTTTCTTTAATAATGCCTCCAATCTCTTATCCATTGGATCCTTAAAAGAACAACTATCCTCTATGGGAATAGTAGTCCTCTTAGCCAAAGTGGAAATAGCTCCTTCCACCTTAGGAACCGTTTGCCACGACTCCTTAATAGAGTCAGCTATAGGAAACATTTTCTTTAAAATAGGAGATGGATAAAAAGGAATACCAGGTCTCTCCCACTCCTGTGCAATAATCTCAGAAGCATGGTCTGGAACAGGAAATACCTCCACCACATAAAAATACTTGTTCAGCTTACTAGACTTCTTAGGGTTAACAACGATAGTAGAATCTGATTCGTCAAAGGTAGCCAAAACCTCCTTAATTAACAAGCGGAGGTGTTCCAGCTTAAATCTGAAGGACACAACTTCAGCATCAGTAGAAGGAATTATACTGCCTGAATCCGAGATTTTACCCTCAGATGCACCCGAAGAATCATCATCCTCAGACTTCTGAGAGGAAATACTTTGATTAGCCACTTCAGGATCAGAAACCTTACTTACTGTTTCTTTAAATTTCCTTTTGCATTTTCCCTGTAGCATGGGAAAAGCAGACAGCAGCTCAGATACCGCAGAGGATACCTGGGCAGCAATATCTTGCAAAGTAACCCAGGACGGAGCATGAGAGGAAACGCAGGGCACTGCATGTGCAGATGAATAGGATTGGGACGCTTGAGGAGACAGCTGCGGCACATCTGAAACAGGAGGCTCCTGAACAGCATCCGCCTTAGGTAATGATGGCTCAGGATCAAAAAGTATTTTTCTATAAGATAAAGTTCTTTCAATACATGAAGAACAAAAGGTACTGGGGGTTCCACCTGGGCATCAAACATAAGCTACAGGTAACACCCTGCACAGCCTCTTGATCCATAATACAAAAAAAAGAAGCAACATTTTTTTTAAACTTTTTTTTTTATCTTTTAACAAAGGATATAATACAAACAAAAAAAGTTTTTAAATAAATGCCTTTCAATTTATCAAATCAAGAAAATATACCCCAGGCAACACTCTACACCTCAGCAGAAGTACTGAGGTGCCCTACCTGTCCTGTAACCCGCAGCAAACTGAGGGAAAAAACTATCCCGTTTACAATCCGGATTCCAGAGAAGCAAAAACAGCAAGAAGCCTTCTAAACAGCAGAGCCACCTGAAATATGTGCACCTCACTCTACAGGAAGTGAAGAAAAGCGCCAAAAAAACTCTGATATCAAAGAATCAGAACCTCCATAAAAGGGGCGGTCTTACAGCTGACACAAAAGCCTTTTTTTTTTTTTTTTTTAAACAACTTTCTTGAAAGCAGGCTTAAAAACAAAAAATAAACCCCCCCCCCCCCCCCAAAAAAAAAGTACATAATCCGTTATTAAAAACGGATCACTGAGCCATCAATAAAATAACTCCTCACACTAACAGTGCCTGCAAAAACTGCCATAAAAACCTGTACCCTGACAGGAAAAATAAAAAAATGTCCCTCTGCAGCGTTTCAGCTGAATAAGTGCCACATTTTTCCCTGCTTACATAGAAAAATAAAACTGGCACTTACCTTAATATTTATCTGTCCGGCAGTAGGACAGCTCACCTGGTTTGAGAGGATGCAATCCCTCACATGGACCTGTGGAAATACAGAAAGACTGAGTAAACTTACTCAGGCTATCTAAATAGGACAGCAAAATGTTTTGGGAAAACGCAGTGAGGATTGTACCCCACAAATTCCCAATTGCTTAAAAGCCACCACTGCCCTACTTAAGAGACTGACATGGGCTAAGGCTAGACCCTTAAAAAGATCAGATTGTAGATCAGACACCAAAACTTCACCTCCTCCTTGCACCGCAGGCAAAGAGAATGACTGGGGATTATGGGTAAGGGAAGTGACATATATAGCAGCTTTGCTGTAGTGCTCTTTGCCTCCTCCTGCTGGCCAGGAGTGATATTCCCACTAGTAATTGATGATTCCGTGGACTCACCATATCTTAGGAAATAAAAACAATTCTGAAGAAACCATATGCAGTTTAGTTCTTAAAAAAACCTATACATAAAAATGTGTTTTCAATGCTTTGTTTTGCTAACATTATATTCAATATGCAGAGAGAATGAGGAGATCAGATTAGAGGGAGGAACCTTAAAATAAAATATTTTCACACTAGTATTGTGGTGCTTAATATTCAGGGCCAGATGTGGGACCACTATGAAAAGCATTTTGCTAAAAGGGGTCACGAAACTTCCATATATGGACAGAAGAATTGGTGCTAATTGCTTCATGTCTCTTAGAATTATCTGTTGGTCCCACGGCCAAGCACTTGACTTAGAGATAAGCATTTGCAAAATATACATCCCTGGCAGGAAATTACTCATCACATAACCATTTATGCATTTTGAACTATGTTAAGCTGAAGGACACCAACATCTTGTGACAGTCTCTCCCCAGAAGGAGCCACAATTACTTTATAGCACTGGACAAATATTGTGGTTACAGTACTTTATTTCTGTATCAGATATAAAGATGTGCTACATGATATTATTTCTAGAACAGCAGAGACAGCAGGCTGATCAAATATTGCAGTTGTCATTAAAGGGATATTAAAGTTTCATTAAAGGGATATTAAACTCTCCCCTTTATGAAAACATATCCGGAATGTTAGCGATATCTAATAGTTTAATTTGTCAGTTGTAAAACAAGATGCGCTATAACTTAATTTTTAATATAGATATGAAATTCAAATATCCCACATTCTGGCTGCCCAGTTCATAAGTATTTTTTTCTGTGAGCTAACAGTTTGAACTGTTCTCCAATCAGCACTATAGCTCCAAGCTCCAAGCGTTGATTGGAGAACAGTTCCAACCATTAGCTCACAATAACTTTTAAAAAGTAAGTTATAAGCGCATCTTCATGACAACAAATGAATTAAACTCCATCTAAAATATCCCTAACATTCCGGATCTGTTTTCATAAAGGGGAGAGTTTACCATCACTTTAAACAATAAATACATTCTAGACATAATGATGTATTCCATGTAAATATTAGCCTTAGAATAATATGTAGCTGTATTTTTACCATTATATTAGTTGTTCAAATATTGATTATATAAGTGTAAAAGTTTATTTTCTATAAAGTACTCTAGATTCTATAAAGTAATGGGCGCTGCCATGTATGAACTAGTTTTTTATTTATCTCTGTCTTCTGCTGAGAACAATTAGGGAGAGATATATACCAGGCAATAAAGTAGAGTAAACAAGACTGTGTGGAAAACCCAGCAACCTTGTTTGTATTAGTTTATTTTATTGCCTGTTTTATATCTGTTCCTAATTGTTTGCAGCAGGACAGTGAGATAAGCTTAAAACTTAAGACATGGCAGCGTTTGTTACTTTATACAAACTCAGTGGAATTAAAAAAAACAATAACAATTTTTAGACTTAAAGGGAAATAGAACAAAATTAATATTGAACGTATATTACAAAGTTTTTTTTTTTAACTACACATAATTTAAAGTGATATATCCCATACTTTTTAATATCCCTTTAAAGAGACAGAGCTGAATGCATTAAAGGGTCATTAAAGTGATGTTTTATAGTATATATCAGCAAGAAATAAAAACAAGAACGTTAAAATTAATGAAACCCGGGGGGCGGAGCCTACAGCTGCTGCGAAAGGTCATGTTTTATAGAGGCTCCCGATTCTCACTAGGTTATACAGAGTATTTTTCGTCAAAATTGATTTTTATCAGCTAAGTTTTGCCCTACATGCTCTTGAGAAACCCTGGGAGAGTTTGTGAACATTTCTCGCAAAGATGATTCTTCCTATGCTCTTCAGCTAAGCGACGTGGAGACGGATTTCTTGGCCTGTCACGGGCCTCTGTTCATCTACGCTGCTAGGGCTACTGCATAATCCCCCCCAGGATTGGAGTGATCCTGGGTTATAAGTATTGAAAAGTGCTACTCTACCTATGCCAAAACGTTTTTGCTACAACCTGTGTTCGAAATCAAGCCCACAACCACATACAAACCTCAATAACACTGTTGGAACAAGTATAAAGAAAAGGGAGCTCGAGTTTCGCTAGCTACACATTCAGTGCTAAACATGGCGGACTTGGTGCAAAGATGAGAAATGTCTGTAGTGGAATCACTCCGACATCATTTTCAGGCAATAGAAAGGGAATTAACTTTTGTTTTGTCCAATACTTATAATAGCTATTTCCCTGGGCCAGATCGACAGTACGTCTCAGTTTGCGGGACCATCAACAGTAATTGCTTAATTGTCCTGTCAGAGGACCCTACGACCCAGCACAGTATTGAGATGACCGATACTGACGACCACACTACCCTGTCTTCAAACCCACCCACTGCGACTCTTCTGAGAGAGGGGCCTCTTGGACATGAGTCTCCAATGCATACAGAGCCTGAGAAAGCTGCGATACAAGTTGGAGCCCTACAGACAGAGCAGCTAGCATATGACACGGAGAAGAGAACTCCTCTACTGGATGTGCCGTTCTTTAAGGTACATTTGTCATTGACTTCTGGGCTACGGACGGACTTACTCAGCTTTCTGAATGGCGGACTGGCACCCACAGGGTTAATGGGGCCGACACTGAACGCTTCTTCGTCTGTCATGCTGCAATTGAACGTTAACCAGGGGTCATATGAAGTGGATCGGACACAAATTCAAAGAGGCCCTGATAGCTGGATGACTACTCTGCAGAGATGTACTCTGCAATTTCTATTTGCTCCTACCCTTCTCTACTTCCGCTCCCTATATTCCGACACTCAGGTATATTTCTGGAAAACTGGAGTGGGTTGAGGCTGGGGGTAGTTTATGGTGCACGCGGGTCCGAAGATAATTGAGAGTCTCTGACAGGAGCGGGCGGCTTCGCTCTTTACGAATAGACTGTTACTCAATCTATCACCGTTTTTGGCAAGACCTAGCTGGACACATTATGAACATTACACAGTTGAAATAGGCAGTTCTCCACCACTGCTGTGTGTTTCCAAGTATATAACCTAATATATGTTTTATAGCAGGCAATCACTTTCACCCTTTCTTACTATATATCATAGTTTTAGTGTTACTGGACATTTCCTTTCACCATGGATATCTTAATCAGAGATAAAGGCTGAGACTGAATTTCAAGTGTTTACTGGTGACTTACAATTTATACTTAAACATAGGCTATATCATAAGGTGCAGTAGGGCTTTAGTAGCAAGAGGGTTTGCCCCGTTGTCAGTGGCCAAGAAGGAAGAACAAAGTTTTAAATTCTATGTCTAGATGCTGCCTATATTACTGCCGTATAAGAGTGTAGTCTCAATAAGCCCTCACAGGTGACCATGGGCTACACATATGTTTTATGAAGACTTTATGTCAATATTATTTATATCTATGTCTATTAACTGTCATTTGTATGAAAGTTGTCTGATCTAGAATGTAACCTACTTCTTGCCTAAGCTATGTAATAGGGTCTGTTCATGTTTCTGCTTCATAGCCTGCCCATTTGGAAAGCTGTATAATATTAAGGTCCACTTGCTCTCTATATCTCCACCACTGGCTGTACATCCTCATGCACAGCACTATTTTAGAGCCCTTAACACCCAAATAGAAACTTGTTTACTTCCCCCATATATTCCTTATTCTGGGTAATCCGTTACCCATAGTCTCCCTACTCTGCTCATGTCATCTCGCTACTATTTGGGTTTGTTCCATGCATCTCCCATGCCCTACCAGTTGACCACTGGGTTGCACTATATTCTTCAGAAGCTCAGGTACACTTTGATTGTTACTCTTAATTGTCTATATCGCCAAACCCCTTATACTGTACCAGCCCAGTTTTATACCTAACTACATGAATGCTACTGCTTTCAATGCAAAATTACTGATACTTAGCCCAGGTATTTGTTAAGTTTATTTACATTGTGTGTTCCTTTGCACTGGTTGTATTTTGTAAAAATGTGTTTGTATATGTTGTATTTAGTTATATATCCATGATATATTAATAGTTGAAGTGCTTAATAGTAAGCTATTGGTCTGAATGTGACCTTCCTATGATAGTGAACATTTTGGGCTAGAAAGGGACCTCTCCTATACTTTGCCCCTCACTATTACCCCCTTGTTTCACTTGAGTATAATATGGAGTCCAAGAGTGGCTCCTCTCCTATTTTCTTTTGGGGGTAAACCTACTTTGTATTTATATATGTGTTATTTTTCTAGGGGCCTCCAAAATCATTATAACAAAATATAAAGAAGAGGTAATTGGATTATGCTACCAACTACAACTATCTATCTCTTGTAATATCCTAATGCAATGTACTCTTCTTGTTTTTCTTTTGTATGCATACTTACCTCAATAAAAATAAAATAAAAAAAAAAAATTAATGAAACCCCCCAAAAAATTTTGTGATTCAGAACATACCATTTAAAAAAAAAAATCCAATTTACTTCTATTATCAAATTTGTTTTGTTCCCATTGTATTCTTTGTTGAAGCGATACCTGGGTAGTTGTAGGGTTCTCTATAAAAATACTCGGCAATCTGTAGGTGATGATGGTCAGTGTGGTCAGCACAAAGTCCTCTCACTAAAGCTCTCCCTTAGATCCCACTCTTGATCATATCATGTATATTTTTTTCACAACTAGGCAGTCATTTTACCCCTTGGCTGTCAGTAACATGGAAATCATTAACTGAATCTCTTTGATTGCCAGTACTGCATATAAACAGTAGAGATTTGAACTCTGACTACTCACTCACTGTTTTCTGCTCTATATTTGTAATGCATTGAGGTATAGATGGCATTATACAGTTAACACTCATGGACATTTAAAGGGACAGTCTGGTCAAAATTAAACTTTAATGATTCAGATAGGACATGCAAATTTGAAACAACTTTCCAATTGACTTTTATCATTAAATTTGCTTTGTTCCCTTGGTGGTATTTTTGAAAAGCTAAACCTAGGTAGACTCAAACTGATTTCTAAACTGTTGAAAACCGCCTCTTAGCTCAGAGCATTTTGAAAGTTTTTCACAGACAGTACTAGTGCATGTAAGTCATATAGATAACGTTGTGCTCACTCCCATGGAGTTATTTAGGAGTCTGCACTGATTAGCTAAGCTGCATGTCTGTCAAAAGCACTGAAATAAGGGGGCAGTCTGCAGAGGCTTAGATACAAGGTAATCACAGAGGTAAAACAAATATTAATATAACAGTGTTGATTATGCAAAACTGGGGAATGGGTAATAAGGGGATTATCTATCTTTTTAAACATTAGACTGTCCCTTTAAGTGTCTAGTATTTTTGTGAAGATTTTACTGGACAGCCTGCTAAAATACTGGGCTGTCCGGTACAGTTGAACACTGGACACCTGGCAACCCTAGGGTCAGCAGCCCTACATGGCAGGAAATAGCGCTGCCATCTGGTGGTCTTGCAGATTGATAACATTCTAACAAAACTGACTGAGCTTACATCCCTGATTTTCAACAAAAGATACAAAGAGAACAAATACAATTGTATAATAAAAGTAAATTAGAAAGTCGTTTACAATTGCATGCTCTATCTTAATCATGACATAATACAATTCTATTTCATGTTCATTTAATGGTTCAGATAGAGCTTCTAATTTTAAGAGACATTTCAATCCAATTCAATTCAATTCTATTGAAGAAAAAAAACTAAATCTTAATTCTCTTTGTAACCTTTGTTGAAAATAATAGCTACGTTAGGCTCAAGAGCAGCAATGCATTACGGGGAGCAAGGTGGTGTATGGTGGCTACACACATATGCCTCTTGTCATTTGCTCACTAAATGTGTTTAGCTAGCTCCCAGTAGTGCATTGTCACCGTGGAGCTGATTTAGATGTTATATGCAAGCAGTAGTACAATAATTAAATGATCAAATACAGAGCATTTTTCTTTTTGCACTTTTATACCCCTTTAAGCACTGAACTGCACAAAACATCTGCAAATAAAAAAATATTTTAACAGCATTTAAAACTGTAATTTTGTATGCAATAATTTGCATTGTTTTGCAGTCCAGGGACAAACCACACAAAAAGTATCCTGGGTATTTTTAGCTTTTCTCCCTTGCCGTTGCCAATTAAGGACACACATAAATGTGGCCCTGTACTGATTATCATTATTCATTTATAAAGTGCCACAATATTCAGCAGCACTGATCAAGCAATCACTGTGTAGAATATATTTTTTCAGGATACACTCTAATCTCTCCAGGGTAGTAGGGGGGAATTTTTTTTTTCACATTTAAATGACTGGAAAACAAACAAAAGTTAGATTATTTTTTATGTTAGACACTAAATTAAAGCTAGATAAAATTATGTATTCAAAGCCAACATTAGCCTGATAATTTTAAAAATAACAAAATGTTGCCCTGACAGAAATCATGTTTCTCAGTTTTTCTCTCACCCCCTCTAAGAGGGCAGATTCTAATTCTCTGCCTGACTGGTCAGCTGCTCACTGTGACTGAGCTGTGCTGGTCTGTTATATTTCAGGAGGGAAGCTAAGAAGTGCTGATATAAAGTGTGTCACAGGGAAAATGCAAAGTAAAGTATATTACTGTGAAAAATTGTCACATATGCCAGATATTGCGCCACAGTGAAATACCACAAGAAAATATGCCATGATGAAATGTGCTAGGTAAAGGGCCTAATAATCTAAAGCTCTCCACTCTGGTGAGATGATCTAAAGCTCTCCGCTCTGGTGAGATGATCTAAAGCTCTCTGCTCTGGTGAGATGATCTAAAGCTCTCTGCTCTGGTGAGATGATCTAAAGCTCTTCGCTATGGTGAGATGATCTAAAGCTCTCTGCTCTGGTGAGATGACCTAAACCTCTCCGCTCTGGTGAGATAATCTAAAGCTCTCCAGTCTGGTGAGATGATCTAAAGCGCTTCGCTCTGGTGAGATGATCTAAAGCTCTCTGCTCTGGTGAGATGACCTAAACCTCTCCGCTCTGGTGAGATGATCTAAAGCTCTCCAGTCTGGTGAGATGATCTAAAGCTCTTCGCTCTGGTGAGATGATCTAAAGCTCTCTGCTCTGGTGAGATGACCTAAACCTCTCCGCTCTGGTGAGATAATCTAAAGCTCTCCAGTCTGGTGAGATGATCTAAAGCTCTTCGCTCTGGTGAGATGATCTAAAGCTCTCCAGTCTGGTGAAATGATCTAAAGCTCTTCGCTCTGGTGAGATGATCTAAAGCTCTCTGCTCTGGTGAGATGACCTAAACCTCTCCGCTCTGGTGAGATAATCTAAAGCTCTCCAGTCTGGTGAGATGATCTAAAGCTCTTCGCTCTGGTGAGATGATCTAAAGCTCTCTGCTCTGGTGAGATGATCTAAAGCTCTCCGCTCTGGTGAGATGATCTAAACCTCTCCGCTCTGGTGAGATGATCTAAACCTCTCCGCTCTGGTGAGATGATCTAAACCTCTCCGCTCTGGTGAGATGATCTAAACCTCTCCGCTCTGGTGAGATGATCTAAACCTCTCCGCTCTGGTGAGATGATCTAAACCTCTCCGCTCTGGTGAGATGATCTAAACCTCTCCGCTCTGGTGAGATGATCTAAAGCTCTCCGCTCTGGTGAGATGATCTAAACCTCTCCGCTCTGGTGAGATGATCTAAACCTCTCCGCTCTGGTGAGATGATCTAAACCTCTCCGCTCTGGTGAGATGATCTAAACCTCTCCGCTCTGGTGAGATGATCTAAACCTCTCCGCTCTGGTGAGATGATCTAAAGCTCTTCACTCTAGTGAGATGGTCTAAAGCTCTCTGCTCTGGTGAGATGGTCTAAAGCTCTCCGCTCTGGTGAGATGATCTAAAGCTCTTCACTCTGGTGAGATGGTCTAAAGCTCTCTGCTCTGGTGAGATGATCTAATTGGTCTCGTCAGCACTGCGAGGTCCCTCAAAGAAATTTAAAAAAGGTGATTTTTTTTTTCTTGAGAGTTATTTATCTCTCTAAAAGGAGTTCTGTATGTAAAGGAGAGATGCCTACATTTCAAAATAATGTTTAAAGATTTGGTGAGATTTCTCTCCATGCCGGCAAGTTTTTGATCATCAGGCCAAAAGCGTTCTATACTCAAGTATGCACAATGACACGAGCTTGACGTGCTGCATTAGTGATGAAGTTAGATGCAGAAATACAAGAAGATTTCTTCCCTCACTATATATTTATTTTTTATCTAAAGTGACATGATACTAAAAACTATATGTGTGTGCTGTGTGTTTTTGCTATTGGTTGCTTTAATATTTCCAAAAATGTGCTGCATTTGCATTGACTCAGATCTTTCTTTCACTCCTCACATTCAGTCCTTGGCTAAAGCCTGCCGCTTTCACCTTAAAAACATCTCTAAAAATAGGCATTTCCTTACACAAGACACAACTAAGATTTTAATAAGAAAAAAATGGGAAATAACAATAACAACAATCCCATAAGGGGCGCTCCCTAAAATCCAAATCTAAAAATAACTAAAGCCCAAAAAAAGAATCTAATGCATAAAATACAGCTCAAGAGCTCAAATAATAAGTGAGACAGAGAAATACACGTAATAAAAAATAAAATATATGATATATAATATAAAATAAAATACAAAGTCCTTTTAATCCAACATCCAATGGAAGGCAGCACTCTGTCAAAAGGATGGTCAGTCCCTGGTGATGAATCTAGGAAGAAGGAGACACAGAGGCGCCAATATGGCCTAGTAACGTCTGCACAATAGTAGAACAATGTGAAGTGACATATACTCACATAAGTAGAGCACCCTAAAGGTGCGAGTAACGCAGGCTGAATCAATTAGCAGTGGTCCAGCTCACTGTATACCCACATAGGAATAGGAGACACTCAGATGGAAACCAGCAAGCAGCAACCAGATTCCTATTCCGGCTGTGAGTGACAAAAAACGATATCCATAGCCCAGTACAGTTTTGACTTACAGAAAGCAGCACACCTCCAGGTGCAATCACAGCAAGCTGGGACCTCTCAGTCGCCCATTAGACTATACTTAGGTGTAGACAGCGTCCGTTCACCAGCCACACGGTATATATCCAAAAGATAATAAAAAGAGAACTCCAAAATAGAGGCAGCAAGTGTATCAAAACGCATATATTTATTAAAAACAAAGCGACTCGTTTCTCAGCCTCCAAAAGGGTGGTTTCCTCAGGCTATACCAAGGAAACAGCCATTTTGGAGGCTGAGAAACGAGTCGCTTTGTTTTTAATAAATATATGCTTTTTGATACATTTGGTGCCTCTATTTTGGAGTTCTCTTTTTATTATCTTTTGGATATATACCGTGTGGCTGGTGAACGGATGTGATTGCTAAGGAATGATCTAAGGCTGGTGCTTCTTTTAATCCTTCTTCTAGGTGTGTGTGGATGTCTTGTTTCATGTCTGCAAGCTCCTCTCTAATACAAGTTCGGTCTATGCCCGCTATATTCTGTTTTGAAGATTCACAAATTTCTACCTCAATCCTGCATAACCTGCCTTCCATTCTTGCACTAGAATCAGTGCATGGTCAGGAATCAGCAGTTATGTTTTTGTCCTTGTGGCTTGAATTTTCCAGATTATCTGGGGTATGTAGGAATGATGACATAGTGAGCATTTTCCCTGTGGAGGGTTTGGATGATCTATCATACTTCACTGTGCGTCTTGTCGCCATTGTAGATATTATATGCACCTTCTAGGCTAATTACAGAGAGTAGCCCAGTCTGTTGATTTATTGGTGAGATCTCTTGCTGTTATTTGTAATGGTTTGTTTTCCTTTTTGGAGAATTTACGTGGACCTATCACCAGGTGACTATACCGCAATTATCAGCATAGTCATGGAGGTCATTAGATTGTATTTGGTGCCATATAATCTGCACGATCAGTATGTCCTGTACATCTACAGTGAATAAATGTTAGGGGTCATCCTGTCCCTCTGCAAGCTGAATGAGGTGTTTGCAGGCAGTGGGCACAGTCTATATGTGCCTTTTAAGATTAAGCTTGTTGCTGCGTATGGAGGTGTTGTGGGCAAGCTTTAGAAAGTGTGTCACTCAGTGATTTTTAAAGGCATTTATGCCTTTCCGAATTGATAAGCTTCCCAGAATAGCTGTCACCGGTGTGTTGCAGTGTAGGCTATGTGGCTAAATTGCGGTCAGTATATCTGTTTAGATAGCGTGTCAAGCCTTACTGCTACTTAGATATCTCACAGCCTTGCTGTTCACCGGCAGCAAAATGTCAGGATCTCCAGTGTCAAGTTGTCCAGTGTTGCGAGTGGACTTGTGCCTGCTGAGCTCGCAGTTTCTGTGCAGGGTCCTTTTAAGGAATGGCGTCGGCTCAACTTCCGCCCAGGATTTCATCAACCTGTGGAGTTACTATCTAGGAACATCCTTTCCCCTTAAACGATACCCTATTATTTTTCATTTAACCCTATCCTAAAAACAACACTAGATAGGATATCTAAGGTTAGGATATATTTTTTATTAAAATACCATTTTATTAATAAACAATAGAACACCTGATTATTCTACAATGTGGCATATTAAGATTCTTTGCAGCTCATATTAAAATTAGTCATCAATTCGGTGACTGGGATACAATGTTCCCACTCCGCACTATTCAATGCATTTATTATCTCTCAGATTTCCAATGATATCCTATTGCATCTACCAAACTGTTTATAAATTGTACTTGTCCACAGGACAATTGATCTATGTTATTTAGTTTTTACCTATGACCGGTAACTACAAATTAAACTAATATATTTATTTATAGATATGACCAACTAAAGACTGATTGTAACTGACATCTTTACTCGTAACTAATGGTCTTCGCATGCACATTTGTTATATGGCTGATTCACAAAGGATAAAGGAGCCCCTGGGAGTGCGGAGTAACGGGAAGGGGCCTTGACCTTTGGAGGAATAGGTCTGTTTTCTGATTGGGTATTAAGGTTAATGGGTGGGGCTAGCACGCGCCCCTGTGTACTTAAAGAAAGAGCGAGAAAAGTCAGGTATCAACTTGACAGAAAAATTGGTTTGGTAAAGTGCTGTTCGTTGGAGATTCCCTGCCTATTTGCTATGGCGCAGTTGGATGCCCTATTAGGGCAGCTTAAGGAAGCAGCGGAGAAAAGGGGCCCTACCTGGTTTGAAGAAAAGCTCCGTTCATTGCTGGTTCCGGATACTGGCGAGGCGGAGGTTAAGGCGGTTGCCTCACCCAGACCGGTAAGGCGTTCCAGGCCTCCGGTTCGTTTGGATCCGGATATTGAAGGAAGTACCGGTGGCTGCAGGAGATCCAGCCCCAGTCCGGGGGTAAAGTCGTCAGCGAAGAGGAGAACAGGTGCCAATTCCGGGAGTCGGCAAGCTGAAGCGGGGACTAGTCAGCCTGGTATAGCAGCTAGCAGTGATGCTTTTGAGTCGGAACAGGAGCTCGTTTCGAGGAAGGAGGGTGATTCTTTGCCTCAGGGTAAGACGGCCGTTTTTGGCCTTAAAGAGCCTAATAGGGGAAGGAGGCAAGCTAATAAAGTTGACGGCCCATTGAGGCCTGGTTTATTAAGGGTTAGTAATGAGCAAGCAGATAGCGCTAGGTTGGTGGGGGTAGTTGAAAGACAGAGAGTTGAGGGTAGAAGGGAAGCAAGGGAGCCCGGCACTTCAGTTTTATCTCATGTTGTAGAAGCGCAAGTACAGAAGGTGCTAAAGACGGCCCAAGTTATGAGGCCTAGTAGTAGTTTTGAGGGTCATATGTTGCAAGTGGTTGATGAAAGATCTATGGGAGATGATTTAACCAGGAACCAGCCTGATGGGGAGGCTGATACTGGCGGGGAGGATTTAACCTTATACTTAGATTCCTCTGAGGAAGATTTTATACCTCCTTCTCCTCGGGCAGTTGGTCCTCCTTGCCAGTTCAGGTCAGTAGTCAGGGCATCGGGCGATTCAGTTTTAAGGGGTGAGATAAGGAATTTGAGGGGTGGGAATGTTGATGTGGTTGAAAATTTGCTTGTTTCTAATAATGTTTATTTTTCAGAAGGGAATGTAATTGGGTCACGGCCTGAGAATCCGCCTGGTTTTCTGGTGGTGGGAGATGACGGCCTGAGTGGGGAAGCTTATGGCCTGCAGGATTCTTGGACGGATAATATCAGGCTTGATATAGAGGACGGCGTTCCTATGTCGGGACGTTCTGATTTGAAGGGAGATGAAGCAGGGGTGAGTATGGCCAATAATTTTAATTCTGGTCATAAGGGGGAGTTGAGAAGAGATCACAGTACTATATTTAATAATCCGGTTAGTTCTGTTCAACGGCCAAACAGGTCTGGGAGTGGGAGAATACAATGTAGGGGTAGACAGCGCAAGAGATACGAGGATTCAAGGGTAGCAGTGTCTGGGGCTACAGCCCCTAAGAAGGAAAGAGGGGTTTTGGATGACAGTGGGTTGGGTATGTCTACGGCTAGGAAGGGTGTTGGGTTATGGGTGCCATCGGGGGGGGTTGTCACATGTTTCTGTTTTACAGGCTGAAGGAAATCAACAGGAGTTGGCTATTACGGAACCTAGGGCTTCTGGGTTCCAGATTAAGGAGAAGGTTATGGCTGCATCTCAAGTGGATCAGTCCCCGGCGGCTCAGGATCCTAGAACAGGTAAAGGGGGAGTTGGTACTGGGGAATTGAATGTTGGGGTTGAAAAAGTTGGGGTGAATGTTGATTCTATATCAGTTACTGTTGTAGCGGGTTTAAGGGATTTGTTAGCTAAGATAGAAGGTGCTAAAGGAACAGGAGGGGTCGCCAGTTCTTGGGTTCCTCCTGGGTCTACATTGTCAAATGTGACAGTTGGGGGTTCTGTTGAGGTCAGTAAAGGTACAGGGTTGGCAATTCAGGCCCAGGCAGTTGAGGTGCCCCATTCAAAAGCTGCTAACATTGAAAATAAAGGGTCAGGGGGCCCGGAACTTAAAATTGCTGATACGGCTTTGTCTCGGTCTTGTTTGTGTTCTATCGGGCCTTTAGGTATGCACTTGACGGTTGAGTTAAGGGAAAAGATCTGGAAGCGGGAATTTATTGAATTATTTTCACTTTTACCGCTTGACCAATCTTTTGAAATACCTGAGGATTCAAAGAAGGATGTGTCAAAAAAGGAGGAGAGGAAAAAAAAGGAGGAGAGGAAAAAACGGTACAGAAAATTACCAAAAACTTTTACCAATTGGTTTCAAGCTTTTGTTATTTATGCCAGCGTGTTAGCTGGTAAGTTTCCAGAACAGGGAGCTGCGTTATTTTGCTATTTAGATGAAGTTGCAGCTGCTCAAATGACGTATGGTGGTATGGCGTGGTGGGCTTATGATGAGCAATTCCACCAACGTTTGTCGGTTAAGCCTGAGATAAAATGGGACGATCGGGATATGGGGCTTTGGCTCAAGATAATGAGTCTGTTAAGGTCTTCGCAGCCTTTTCGCGGGGGAGCCGGTGGTTCACTCCAGAGTGGGTCATCGGCAGCAGTTAAAAAGGGTTTCTGCTTCGCTTTCAATGAGAAAGGTTGCAAATGGGGATCATCTTGTAAATTCAGACATGAGTGTTCGGGGTGCGGGGGTGCTCACCCTTTCTTCAAGTGTTTCAGAAAGAACAAATCGGGTGGAGCTCAGGAGTTGCCTGAAAAAGGGAGTAACGCTGGTGAGGTTAAGTGGGATGGAGCTGTGGCTCGTACTTTACGCTAAGCAAAAGGGTTGTAAGGAAAAAGCTTTGTTATTGTGGCATGGTTTTGAATATGGTTTTAAAATACCATCTTCTGGGGGTGTAGTTTACTATAAGGGCAATCTGAAGTCAGCTAGGGAATGGCCAGATGTTGTAAAGGGTAAACTCGAGAAGGAGGTTTCGTTGGGGTGAATGGCGGGCCTTTTAAAGCCCCTCCAATTCCTCATTTGCGTATTTCCCCTTTGGGTGTGGTTCCTAAGAAGGATCCGGGGAAGTTCCGACTTATACATCATCTGTCTTTCCCAAAAGGTGGGTCTGTGAATGATGGCATTCCAGATGAATTAGCGTCAGTGTCCTATGCATCTTTCGACCTGGCGGTTAAGATGGTTAGGGAGGCGGGTCAGTTTGCTTGGTTGGCTAAGGTTGATATTGAAGCAGCTTTTCGATTGCTGCCGGTTCATCCTTCTTCTCATTACCTATTGGGTTGTTGCTTTGATGGAGTTTTTTTACGTGGACCTTTGTCTTCCGATGGGGTGTTCCATTTGCTGTTCTTTGTTTGAGTGTTTTAGTTTCTTTTTGAAGTGGGTTGTGAAGGTCAAGTCGGGATTTTCATCTATTGTACATTATCTTGATGACTTTCTTTTTGTGGGTCCTCCCGAATCAGATACTTGTTTGAAGTTGAGGGATTGTTTTTATTTAGTGGCGTCTGAATTTGGGGTTCCCATTGCAATGGAAAAATCTAAGGGTCCAGTCACGGCCCTTAAGTTTTTGGGGATTACAATCGATTCGGCTAAAATGGAATGTAGGTTGCCGAGGGAAGAGATTGTGGATTTGTCGGAAATGATTCAACGGTTTCTTGGTGTCCGTAAGGTGACTTTGCGGGAGATGCAATCACTGTTGGGGAAATTGAATTTTGCCTGTAGAATCATTCCCGTTGGAAGAGTATTTTCCAGGAGAATGTCTTTGGCCACATCTGGTGTACTCAAGCCTCATCATTTTGTAAGGGTAACAAAAGGGCACAAAGATGATTTGCGAGTATGGTTAGAGTTCCTTAAAGATTTTAATGGAGCTTCAATCTTCATGGAAGCTCGGGTTTCCAATGTTGATTTAGATTTGGTAACTGATGCGGCTGGAGGTGTTGGTTTCGGAGCATGGCCCCAGGCCTGGGTGGGTCTGGGTTTAATTCGAAACCTGGTATTCCTTGAACTGTTTCCGATATTGGTAGCCTTATTTGTTTGGGAGGGTGAATTGGTGAACAAATCTATATTATTCCACACGGATAATATGGGTGTGGTTTCTGCTATCAACACGTTATCTACTTCTTCCCCGCCAGTTTTGCGTTTACTGAGGGTAGTAGTTTTAAAATGTTTGAGTATGACTATGAGTGCTTTAACTGAACATTTCTGACAGAGGGGAACCAGTACTGATAGTGCTTGCTGTGCAATGGAGCTCTATGACAGCAATCTGGTTAAAGCTATGGGGCACTTACTTGACCAGCATTTCCAGCGTCTTATGGCCAGCGTTTCTGCTGCTTGGGGAGTTGCAAACAATTGCAAAATCAAGAATATGGAATCGCAAGGCCAAGTAAAAATTCAGACCCCATTGGATAATACAGACTTACACCAGTCAGCGCAAATGGATGAGCCGCTTGTGACCGAGTTTAAAGAATCTTTAGGTGAAGCAGTACGGGCGCAGTCCGACACAACAGAGATCTGTATCAGTGACAAAATAATTATCACTGCGTCCCACGTTATTGATGACCTTACTCAGCCTCCCGCAGTGCAGGAGAAACCGCACGGAACAAGCCGGAGCACCCCCATTACTCAACAAAGTATCTGCTTTGCCGAACTTAACCCGCAGTTATCGGTGGCTAAACTGAGAGCAATTGACTGTCTTGCTTTGGGGTTTTCTGAGATCAGTGGAATAGCTGACGAGCCACTACAGGATGAACCCCGCCTTCAGATCTTAACACCTAGCAGGGGGATTTATGCCCTGAAACACTTTCTTCATGACCTGCAAAAATACAGAAGAGCATATAACAGAATAGGAGTGGGGTAATTATGAGCAGTGTGCTTAATTTAAGAGACGCTTTCTTTTCCTGAAGCCAGCGAGGACTTTGACTATATGCGCTTAAGACTATTTTGACGAGTTATCAACAGAGGTCCTCACAGATTACTATTGAGTTTTTTACTTATTCACTGTTTATCCTTGCAGCTGCAATTATTAAATAACATATGTTTAACATAAGTCATGTTGGGAAGAACTGAGACGCTATGGGCTGCTATTATGAGCTATAGTTGTTTTTACTGCTCATTTTAGGTTATTAAGTTAAAGATCATAGTTAGATCTCACTATACTAGGGTTATATCCTTGAGCCATTTTGTTCTGTATTTTGCGAATGTTGTTGTTATAATGTCAGAGTTGAAAAATGCATATATGTACTCTATGGTTATAGGCCTAAAAATTTATGATGTATCATTTGATGCCAACTCAGTGAAGATATCCTATCAGTTTTACATCTACAGGTACCTTGACCTCTTCTTTCTTTCTTCACTTAAATGGTTAAAATTAAAGATCATAGTTAGCTCTCACAAGGTCAAAATTATATTCTGCAATCACTGTGCTATATATTTTAAGCTCACCTTTGATACAGCCGCAGATTAGAAAAGTGTCTATCTAATTTATGAAATAACCCACACCTCACTCCCTAATTTCTAAACCACGAGAACACTCTATTTGTCATGTGTTTGCAGGTCTATTGCCCTACTCTTGAATGTTTAATGGGTTATTAACGTTTATTGTGGAATGCTCATACATTTAACAGTGCCCAACTTATCTTTTCCTTTTAAATATACAACAAACGTATTCAGTCACTTCAGCATTTATATTCCAAATATACATGATAGCCTTTGAGCTTTACTTTTTTTTATTTGTTTTTTTATTATTTTTTCATTTTTATGGCTCTAGTTAGTATTTTGAATGGGCGCTTTGCTGCCAGCGGCCGGGGCAGTGTGAGGTTTCCTATTTTAGATTTATTAAGCTTGATACTGGAGCCTCAGTTATTGTTTTACACCTTAGCATATCCATAAAGGCTATTCATTTCTTTCTTTACATGTTTTTGGAGGAATATTATTGTCCTCTCTATGGCTGATATGGTACTACAGTACAAACATAGAGGTATAACTAAGGATCTCCTTCTGGGTTGATAATAGATGAGTTTCCTTTCTATCTCAAATTAGTGGCCTACACCCCGTCTAATTTTATACACCTTGCCTTTAACTTTTTTTTACTCGCAAGCCCTTACATCATATATAGATATGTTTGTTTATTCACTGTGCGCACAGCTCCATCTTTAATTAAACATTATAAAGGTTCTCCCTAACTATATTACTGGCAGAGCCTTATCTATAATTTCACCAAAACAAAAGAAAACCATGGTTCAACAGTTGAGACCCATGAGCGGTCTCTTATTATTTCAGTTTACCGACTATACTTTTCAATTTCTAAATGGTTGAGAGGTCCAAAAGTGGCCTTGTGAGTCAGTTAGGAGGTATACCGTTTTTTTAGGCAAATATATACACCGTCTGTGCAAAATGTTAGATGAGCATGTAACATGTATTTTTTTTTCTTGTTTGTGTCTTATACTGGTTATACACTTTGTAAATGTTTATTTCTGTTCCATCAACCAGTAATTGACTTCTTAAGACTGTATGCCTTGAATTGAACCACAATAAAGATATTTAAAAAAAAAAAATGTTTGAGTATGAATGTTTTTGTTAGGGCTAAACATATTCCTGGGAAGTGTAATATGATAGCAGATGCTTTATCTCGTTCACAGTGGAGCCGTTTCTGAGAGCTAGCGCCTCAGGCGGATGCAGTTGGAATGAGTTTTCCGGATCAGTTATGGAGGCTTGGGGAGGAGGACTGGCTGAGTTAGTAAAAAATTCTTTGGCCCCAGGTACTTGGTCTTCTTATGTATCAGTCTGGAGGGAATGGGAAATGTGGTTAGGTCAGGCTGAACTTAGGGAAGGGATTGATGATGTCACTGGTTGTTTATTGGAATGGTTGTGGCATTGGGGTTTTTTGGGTTTGTCAGCATCCAGTATGGATAAAAGATTGGCTGCATTAGCCTTTAGATTTCGTTTATTGGGTATGTGTGATGTGACAAAAGTTTTTTGGGTACGTCAGGTCCTTAAGGGCTTAAAAAAAGAAGGCTAAGAATGTAGATAAGAGGAGGCCCATTACATTTACATTACTTGAAAAGATTTGGGGAGTGTTGTCTTATATTTGTTCATCAACATTTGAAATAACCTTGTTTCGAACGGCCTTTGTGTTAGCCTTTTTCGGGGCCTTCCGAATATCGGAATTAGTAAGCCCAAGCAGAAGGGTTCCTGGGGGTTTACAGAGGGAAGATGTGATATGGGGTGAAAATAGGGTTGAAATTTTATTGAAGGGTAGTAAAACTGACATTTATAAAAAAGGCAAGAATATAGTCTTATTCCCTAGTGGGTCAGTAGTGTGTCCTTGTCAGGTATTGTTGCATTATGGGGCCATATGGCCTTCGCAAGATGGCCCGTTATTAATTCATTCTGATGGTTCTTTTTTGTCACAATATCAGTTAGGGCCATTTTGAAAGGGTCAATTGGGCTATTAGGCCTTAATCCATTGGATTTTGGGTCTCATTCATTTCGTATAGGGGCCGCTACTGAGGCTTCTATATTAGGATTGAGGGAGGATATAGTAAAACAGATTGGGAGATGGGGATCAAATCGTTATAAATCTTATGTTAGGCCTTATTTGAGACTATAAAAAAAATAAAAAAATAAAAATATATATAAATTTTTGGGTGAGTGGTCTTATCAAATGGCATTCTGAATGTTTTCTTTTATTTTCTTGTATTTTCAGGTGTGAGGATCGTGTGGGTGATGGGGCATTCATTTATTTATTGGGCCAATGCTGAGGCCAGTAAGAAAATGGGCGGCCTGCAGCTCGGGTGTCCAGTTGGGCAATGGGAAGTCAAATGGTTTGGGATTAGGGTCATGTGTTGGGAGCATCTGTTTCCATTATTTATTGATTATAGTAATGTTTTTCATCACCCTGAGGCTTTGGTTTTGCATTTGGGGGGGAATGATTTGGGTCTTATTCCACAAAAAGAGTTAGTCAGAAGAATTAAGAGAGACTTGGGTAAAATTAGAGATCTTCATCCTGAGCTAAAAATTATTTGGTCACAAATCACTCCACGCTTGGTTTGGAGGTCGGCCTGGGACTACGAGAAACTTGAGAGGAGTCGTAAAAAAAAATCAATAAAATAATTAGTTCCTTTGTCAGAAGGTTGGGGGGGGGTCGCTTTCCACCCTGACTTTGAGCTTGAGGGGTCTGAAGAGTTTTATCTAAAAGATGGGGTTCATTTCAACCAATTTGGGCTGCAGCTATTTTTGTTTGATATCAAGGAAGCTTTGGAGAAAGTTTTGGGTTTGGCGGGACTGGGCTGCTTGAGCAGGCCAGTCTGTGGCGGGGGTGCTAGTTCCCAGACAAATATTTGAAGCAATATGGACAAGTGATTTGGGGGATTTGAAAAAGTTGCCTCTCCATGGGGTGAGCGGGCAACTGGTTTATTATAGGGACAAGGGGTTCCCTATTAAAGTGGAGGTGTGCTTGGTACGGACTCAACGTGTATATAGTTGAGTCCAGTTTTTGAATGACGGCCATGTTGTTTTGTGGGTTTGGGAACTAGCACCGCTGTGGGGAATTGGCAGTATGTTTAATGTTAATTAAGAACATTAAGTATGTTCTGTTTAAAGGTTTTTATTATATTATTAATATTTAAATTATTGTTAATTAATAAAATGGCTGTGGCCAATTTTATACCAAGGTTATGTGTTTGAGTCTTATTTATATAATTTAAGTAGGTTTATAAGTGGGTAATTTTAATGGGCCGGGGATTGACGACTTTAAAGGTCAAGGAGCCCCTGGGAGTGCGGAGTAACGGGAAGGGGCCTTGACCTTTGGAGGAATAGGCCTATTTTCTGATTGGGTATTAAGGTTAATGGGTGGGGCTAGCACGCGCCCCTGTGTACTTAAAGAAAGAGCGGGAAAAGTCAGGTATCAACTTGACAGAAAAATTGGTTTGGTAAAGTGCTCCCTCCCTCAATATTTTGTGTTCCTTCCTTGTTTTGTGCTCGTCGCAGCAAGGCGGGGTGCTAGTTCCCAGATAAATATTTGAAGCAATATGGCCAAGTGATTTGGGGGATTTGAAGAAGTTGCCTCTCCATGGGGTGAGCGGGCAACTGGTTTATTATCGGGACAAGGGGTTCCCTATTAAAGTGGAGGTGTGCTTGGTACGGACTCAACGTGTATATAGTTGAGTCCAGTTTTTGAATGACGGCCATGTTGTTTTGTGGGTTTGGGAACTAGCACCAGCAAGAAACAGAAAAAATGAAACAGAAAAAATGGAAGGCTGCTGAGCAACAGGTGAAAAAGGCTTTATTCCATTAAAAATGAGGAGACACAAAATAACAAGGAGGGTAGTTAGCCATCTAACATGTTTTGTGCTGGTGTGCGCTTACTCATAGATGCTAAATGCAAGTAAGGGAAGCTAATGCATTTAAAGGGGCAGGGACCAATAGGAGATAGATCTGTTAAATTTTGTATTGCAATCAGTTTCACACATGAATTTTCTCATTGTTAACTATTATACTCAGCCCCTTCAAAATGCATTAGGTTGTATACTTAAAAACAAATACATATTACTTGTGAAAGTATAGTAATACTTGGCTGGTTAGGAAATTGCATCAATATTTACATCAAAAAATTATTACAAATTATTTAGAAAACAATTTTTATAATAAAAAATAGACAAGAAATGGGAAAAGTAAAGAGACTTTGAAATCACTTATTTACAAATAAGGTAATGACCAAAAAGAGCCATATTGCCCAATTAAATATTAGAGCACAATTAGTATTGGTCATCCTCATGTGTAAAACAGTGTGAAACCACTGAAAACATGAAAAACATTTAAAAGAAATAACCATATACAACAAAAAGGTAAAGTTATGACCATATTACAATAATTGTTCATCCATTGATATAATTCTGGGGGTCAAAAACATATATAAAGAATATTTGCATATATACAAAAGGTACAAAATACATGTACATGAATATCAACAGAGACTAAATTAATATGGAAATCATTGTACATGAAATATCTGCAAACATGCTTCATATGTATATATTAATGTGTATGTGTGTCGCCACACGTGTGATCCCACACAAATACCTTTCTCTTGTGATCACGTGTACATTGGGGTAAATGAAACCTGTCCAAAGTGTCACATAGATACATGAACTTTGTTTAGATAAACATGAATCTATACGCTTGTTAATGTATACTGATATTCATACATATATTTTCATATTAGTATGTTCTCAGCACTTGTTTATGTATCTATGTGACACTTTGGACAGGTTTCATTTACCCCAATGTACACGTGATCACAAGAGAAAGGTATTTGTGTGGGATCACACGTGTGGCGACACACATACACATTAATATATACATATGAAGCATGTTTGCAGATATTTCATGTACAATGATTTCCATATTAATTTAGTCTCTGTTGATATTCATGTACATGTATTTTGTACCTTTTGTATATATGCAAATATTCTTTATATATGTTTTTGACCCCCAGAATTATATCAATGGATGAACAATTATTGTAATATGGTCATAACTTTACCTTTTTGTTGTATATGGTTATTTCTTTTAAATGTTTTTCATGTTTTCAGTGGTTTCACACTGTTTTACACATGAGGATGACCAATACTAATTGTGCTCTAATATTTAATTGGGCAATATGGCTCTTTTTGGTCATTACCTTATTTGTAAATAAGTGATTTCAAAGTCTCTTTACTTTTCCCATTTCTTGTCTATTTTTTATTATAAAAATTGTTTTCTAAATAATTTGTAATAATTTTTTGATGTAAATATTGATGCAATTTCCTAACCAGCCAAGTATTACTATACTTTCACAAGTAATATGTATTTGTTTTTAAGTATACAACCTAATGCATTTTGAAGGGGCTGAGTATAATAGTTAACAATGAGAAAATTCATGTGTGAAACTGATTGCAATACAAAATTTAACAGATCTATCTCCTATTGGTCCCTGCCCCTTTAAATGCATTAGCTTCCCTTACTTGCATTTAGCATCTATGAGTAAGCGCACACCAGCGCAAAACATGTTAGATGGCTAACTACCCTCCTTGTTATTTTGTGTCTCCTCATTTTTAATGAAATAAAGCCTTTTTCACCTGTTGCTCAGCAGCCTTCCATTTTTTCTGTTTCTTGCTGAGTCTTTGGCGGTTGTCCTCCGCCACTTGGTTGGCTCCACACACGCCTTCCCAGTTTTTGGTCTGATCCGCTCACCCCCTGGTCCTATGTGGAAGTATTCTGTAGCAGCTCCGTTTTCCCTTCACTCTGCTTTGGGAACTAGCACCGCTGTGGGGAATTGGCAGTATGTTTAATGTTAATTAAGAACATTAGGTATGTTCTGTTTAAAGGTTTTTATTATATTATTAATATTTAAATTATTGTTAATTAATAAAATGGCTGCGGCCAATTTTATACCAAGGTTATGTGTTTGAGTCTTATTTATATAATTTAAGTAGGTTTATAAGTGGGTAATTTTAATGGGCACTTTAAAGGTCACGTAACCTGAGTTGTAAGACTTTGCTTATGCTTCCTTACGTCAGTGAACCGATGATATGTTTTCATTTTTTTGCCTGCTCCTGTTATTTTAATGTTACCTCTTGTCCCATGAGCATCGGGGCAGATCCATATACTCTCATTTAGAAGCGAGCTGGATGATATAATCAGCATTAGTCTAGATGGATACAAAATGACAATATAAACAGTATCAGTCTATTCCATCTATAATCTAGTTTAACGAATGGACAATTACAAATGTTTATTCACATTGGTCCAAGATGTACACAATATTTTTCCCCACAAGATGTTAGTTACATTTATTAATTCACCACTTCGGTTGCATATACACTTCTTTTTTTATGATCCCATTTGACAACACTAGATCACCTAAACAGGTGCGTTTATTTCGGCAGCAATGGAGCATTTATTAAGTTTGCAAGCAAGGTGTTTGTTTGCCAATTGTGGTAATATCCCCACAAGGAACATCACTATGTAGATATTTTTTGATCCGGTATTCCAGATAGCATTAATCATCAACATGTCAGATCGGCATCGTGACACAATGTTAAGGCTTTGATCCATCTAAAGAGAGAGGAATAGAGTATTTTATATAAAGGTATAGGCATGTATTCACTCCTATGGAGCTCATAATCTGTTAAAGCTGTAAGTTGTTTATTTTTTAAGCTGTATTTTTCTGTTTTATTTTATTTTTTCATTCAATATGTGTTGCATTATTGAGACAATGTGACAGTGATAATCCAGGTGTTGGTATGAATTGTTAGGGTATTTTGTACACATGTGCCAATGGCAACATTTTATATGTATTATATATGACATGCTGTTATCAATTAATGCTCAATTAAGTATAATTGTTTAAACATGGGGTGGGAGGGGCTAGTAGGCTCACCTACTGTTTTAAAGGTCAGTGCTTCCATTAGTTAGACAGATGCCTGAGGAAACAGCCAGTCTGGCTGAGAAACGCGTTGCAATTGTTTTTAACATTTGTTTTAACTCTTTATGGGTTAAACTGTATACATCCCGTGTTTTTAACAAATAATTATTATAATAAATTGTTGTACTATATGGAAGCCTGAGCCTTTATTCGTTTGGATAATCCGGATCCATCATTCTGTTGCAGGATCAGTGTAGCTGGGTCACTGCAATTCCCCAGCCTGTATTAATTAGCACACTGGTGCTGCTCATTTTGTGAGTATTATTTCATCTTTTTGTTGTGCTTTATCATCACTCTTGCAATGTTGCACTAGGAAGCGCCCTTTCTTTTTGTGACCCCTTTCACAGATATCCGTTTCTTTGCACTGTATCATAGGAGAGGAGCTGCCCATCATATTCTGGTCATTACACTGCTGGCAATTTATGGATGCCACACACAGATGAAGTTACTACAACTGACGAACAAATCAGGATAATTTTGAACATTGGACTTTCACTTATACCTTTGGACTAAGACTAAGCTAAGTTATCAACAAATTGTGTTTTTGACTGTTGATCAGAATCGTATGCTTATATCTATTTTTTATATATATTTATCTGCATATATATATATATGAAACCTATTTAAGGTTATAGTCTGACCACTTGTTCAGCATCATCATATTTTACACTGATCCATTATACCTTATACCATCCTCTATAATTTATATCGATCAGCACATCATTAGACACATTTTAGCGCCCCCTAAGGTTGGACACCTAGGTGTCATCAACAATTTGGTATATTTTTCACTTTGACTTACACTTGCTGTTTGTGTTTTTACCTGTCATTTGTAGGTATACATGATCATCCAATAGCATTTGCTACTCTGTAAACAGCTGTTTTCAGGCATACCCCTCTATGATGCTGTTCGCATCACCATGGTCATACAGACTTTCGATTGGCGATGCACGTAAATAGATCAGAATCACTAGCTGTACTCTGCATTGCCCCTTTATGACTCAAGTGTTGATGTCAGCAGTGATGCTTATGATATACTTCTTACTGGCCATCGTCACAAGATTGACATACTTAGCTGGCCAATTGTAACACAATTTTATCCCAATTACATTGTAAGGTGGGACTTATGGATTGTCAAATAGACTGCAAATGCGGCAGCCCGCACCCCCTCTGAAGAAGCGTTTTTGTCTCCGTTTTTTTTAATGTTGCTTACCATGGTTTAAACCTGTCTCCCTGCAAGATATTCTGATATTTCAGCCTAGCAGTTAGCTTAAAATGATAAATACTAAGATAATTTAATCCTAGCCCTTGGATTGTAAGGACCTTCTTATAGTCATATATAGTCACTGCTGGCTGTCATTATTCTCAACTATACGTACATAATGGGAGTTTCAGGGTTTTTCCTGGTTTAAGCGTTTTTAATGAGAGTTTAAGCCATTTGTATGCATGAGATCCGCTTTTTTTCCTCTTTTTTGTTATTATTTATCATCTTTTTTATTAAAATTATTAGTGATAATTGTTTTTTTTTAATATAGTTTACTTAAACCTCTTCTTAGTGCAGAAACACAATTCTCAATGCAGACTAAAGCTACTTATACTTAATTATATGACCTATTACAATTACTCAGTTAGTTTGCCGGGCACTTGATTATTTCATTGACCCGTTTTTAGATCTTGGGAACCAGATTAGGCAGCGATTTTAGAGCCGTTGTCAAGGAGCTCCGGATTTATGCTGCTCTCATGGCAGCTTCCGGCCCCGCCCCTCCTATGCTGTGAATTTTTGCACACGCTCAGTAGGAGTTGGTGACTCAAAAAGTGTAAATATTAAAAGACTGTACACATTTTGTTAATGGAAGTAAATTGGAAAGTTGATTGAAATCACATGCTCTGTCTGAAACATGAAAGTTACATTTTTAACTGAGTGTCCCTTTAAATCTTCTGCATTGGAACATTATCTTTAGGGTCGAGATTCTTTTTTTTTTTTTGACAAAAAAAGCAGTATGAACATTATTATTACCCAGGACTTAATGAAACATCTGCTCAGAATATTGCCAATTCAAAACCCTAAAACAACCTTTATAACAAAAAAATGCTCAATAAATATCAAATATAACAAACCTCATATTTATTTTATTTACATCTCTTCTTCATTACAAAAACAGAAAAATATACCTGTTTTAAGTTCTCAAAAATAGGAAGACACTTAATAAATATTCATTTGGCTCTTACTTTATACTCCAGTGATGAACCAGTAATTGGAAAATTATTTATTTTAAGTGTTTGATACAACTGATCAGTGTTTTTGTTAGACGTAGAGAGTTATCCAACAAGCAGAGTGAAGAAATAAGTTGCAGCAAAAGCGAAATGCGTATGAACTGAAAGTATCACTGTTCAGTAATGTCCTTTGTTGTGGAACCTCAGCTTTAAAGAGGCAATTAGCTTTTTTATTATTAATTATATTATAATATAATTTAATTTATTAGAGAATTTTATTATTAAAAAAAAGTGTAAAATTGTGGCTCCTGGGTACAATGCATTGCTGCTCCTGGGACGGACACAGCTGATGAGCCAATCAGAAGGGTCCTATGTATCTGCCCAATCAATCAACAAATGTTTGCTAATCATGAATGACACAAGTGTTCGTCTTTAACTATGTGTTTAACCTTTTTTAATTTGTTTAATAATGAAATGTTCTAAAGAACAAGAGCATTATTACACTTTTTATGTCACTTTAACCCACTGATTAGCAGAGAGGACGGCAAAGCATTGTGTTGCTTAGCAGCTAATAGGTTAAATATTTCATGAACACAACATTTGATAGGGTGCAGAGTAAAAAACAAGATATATTAAAAGTACAATATAAAAAGACAGTAGAAGTTATGTGATGTATTTGCTTTACTTAGTTCTATACCATTATGTTCCTGTAGAGCCACATATAGGTTTTGTGTATCTCTATACACATTTCTTTTAGCTTTACTAATTTAGTAGTCTGAATTCATTCATAAAAAGCTTTATAAGCCGGCAGCTGAATGTTATATTCACAGCAGATTTCATTCAACGACATATTCAAGATGTGTCCAACCCTTTCAGAATGCAGTGAAACAATGTGATGCCCCAAGTGTCATTCAATGTGGTTTATGATTGGTCCAGCTGTTCAGTCAGCAGCTGCAGAGTATCCGGAATCCCTGATATAATCTCAGTCCTTCCTCCTCTATTAGCTTGTAATCAGTGTAACATTGTCTATTGCAGTTCAATGTATATCCCAGTATCAATAAATGGTACAATGTCTCCACCTAGTGTTTGATTTTGGTGACAGCATATAAAGTGTGCTTTCAGGAGTCAATATCTATAAGTTGCTCAGGTTGGTCATGTAGAGTTGTTACTGGCTCAGAGTCCGTCACAGATGATGTTTCAACACCATCTATGGCAACTGGTTCAGTGTTTGTCATGGTGCCATAGGACTGGGCCGCTTGTCTGTCCAGTTTTGTAGTTTCATTAGGTGGAGGAATCAATACACTAGGGACATACATCTGAAATGATATAAAATGTTATCAGAAAGTAGTAAAAGGTGAAAATATACATATAAATCATAAAATGAATGCTTTCTTGGAAGCCTTGGATTGTAGAAACCTTACACTGTATAATGCATCCAACAAATACCAGCCATGATTTATTTACTTATATTACACTACAGAGCAAATAAATACACATTTACACCTTTACTGTGTAGCATAAACTATAATGAATGATCCGGCACTTGTCTTTTCTAATACACACTTCACCTGTCCAACATGGTGCATACAGGAGTAACCCTTACACTAAGCAATACCATACAATGCAAATTATAAACAGGTTAAAAATGCCATATCGTGGGTAGCAGGAAAGAGAAGGTTACTAAAACAAGTCAGAACAATATATTTATATAGAGCTTGAGGGACAGATTTTTTGTTGAAAGAATACAGTAGAATTGCATAATCAATAAATGCACAATAAAAAGACAATGCAATAACACTTAGGGCCCCATGTAATAAATGCCGTGCGGGAAGCTTCTGAACTTGAGAAGCTGTCCGCACGCCTTTTCTGCATACGGGCATCGGATCTGTTCATCCCCTGGCTCATATGCATCATTACACACTCCGCTGTGTGTAATGTGCGACCAGTTGTACAAGAGAAGGTACTGTCAATCACCAAGAGCGAGTGAGCTCTCGGTGATTTCTCTTCGCCACCTCAGAGGTGGTGAACAGTGTAAGAAGCAGCAGTCAAATAACCACTGCTTCTTACATTGCGGGAAGCAGTCTCGTATGTGCGAACCTTGCCATGCAAGGGCTCCGGAGGGCGCCTGAATTTAAAATAAATAGATTTTTTTTCTGACAAATTTTTAAAGTACTTTCCATTTTTCCAGCCATCAGACAATTACAGTACCCATATATCTATACTAATATACATTTTCAGAATGTTCCTAAAGTATAGGTTTAAAGCAAACAATTTGGGAAATTTGCAACCCCTATAACCGTTACAATTTAAATCTAACAGTAACGAGTTAGTGGGAGTTTCATTGGCTATTGGAGGTCACGTGAACAAGAATCTTTAGACACACATATTGATGGACAGTTTGGATGCACTATTATAACGATAAGTAACAACTTTGTACTGAGAATTGCAACTTAGTAGTGAGTTACACACTGTTTAATTTTATGTATAAGTTTTTAGAGTGCGCACTCGAATTTTAGGAAATGTAGACAGCATATACGCTATTTTTTTTATTGTTTTAAACTACTGTTTGATTAAACGGATTTGTCTTAAGCCATTTGAGCGCTTCTCTTATAATACACATTCCTAATATGTATTCATACCAGTTTACTTCTGGTTTCTTAAGTAATATTCTATATACTTTTATGTTGCCATTGTTTAGTATTTAAAAACATGCACTATTAAAAAAAAGGGACACTTAACACATTCCAGGAACACCCTCTAATCATGGATGCTGCCATTATGGAACCTAGGTTACACTGCAGATATATGAAGGAGAGTTACTGCACATGTGCAAACACATCAGCACTGGAATACAGTAAAAACATAATTTATGTAAGAACTTACCTGATAAATGCATTTCTTTCATAATGGCAAGAGTCCATGAGCTAGTGACGTATGGGATATACATTCCTACCAGGAGGGGGCAAAGTTTCCCAAACCCAAAATGCCAATAAATACACCTACCACCACACATATACTTCAGTTTAACGTATAGTCAAGTAGTGAGGTGTAAAAAGGAGTAAAAAAGCATACAAAAAAGAGGAACTGGAAAATAATATTGTGCTTTTATACAAAAAAAATATAACCACCAAAAACAGGGTGGGTCTCATGGACTCTTGCCAATTTGATAATAGGAGTAAATTAGAAAATTGCTTAAAATTTCATGCTCTATCCGAATCAAGAAAGAAAAAATTTGGGTTCAGTGTCCTTTTAATAACAGGCTTGATAAGGACCAAAGCCTGAACAAAACAGTGAATATCAGGAAGTATAGCAATCTTTCTATGAAATAAAACAGAAAGAGCAGAGATTTGTCCCTTCAAAGTACTTTCATACAAACCTTTATCCTAACCGTCCTGAAGAAACTGTAAAATTGTAGGAATTCTAAAAGAATGCCAAGAGAATTTATGAGAAGAACACCATGAAATATAGATTTTCCAAACCCGATAATAGATCTTCCTTGAAACAGACTTACAAGCCTGCAACATAGTATTGATCACTAAGTCAGAGAAACCTCTATGACTAAGCACTAAACGTTCAATTTCCATACCTTCAAATTTAGAGATTTGAGATCCTGATGGAAAAACGGCCCTTGAGAAAGAAGGTCTGGCCTTAAAGGAAGTGACCAAGGTTGACAACTGGACATCCGTACAAGATCCGCATACCAAAACCTGTGAGGCCATGCTGGTGCTATCAGAAACACATTTGATTGTTCCATTATGATCTAGGAAATCACCCTTGGAAGAAGAACTAGAGGCGGAAAAATATAAGCAAGTTGGTAAGACCAAGGAACTGCTAACGCATCCACCATCTCCGCCTGAGAATCCCTGGACCTGGAAAGGTATATGGGAAGTTTCCTGTTTTGATGGGAAGCCATCAGATCTATTTCTGGAAAGACCCCACATCTGTACAATCTGAAAAAACACATCTGGATGGAGAGACCACTCCCCCGGATGCAAAGTCTGACGACCAGTGTTCCCTCTAAG
>NC_069502.1:1159152585-1159197585 GCF_027579735.1 Bombina bombina
TCTGCCCAAATGTTTTGAAATAATTTCAATCTGCCCCCCACCAGTAGAACTGGATTGAGGGCCGCACCTTCATGCAGTCTTGGGAGCTGGCTTTGGCTTCTTATAAGGCTTGGATTTATTCCAACTTGAAGATGGCTTTCAATTAGGGGAAGGAGTGGTTTTCTGTTCTCTAATCTGACGAAAGGAACGAAACCGATTAGAAGCTTTAGATTTACCCTTAGACTTTTTATCTTGGGGCAAAAATAACTCCATTCCCTCCAGTGATAGTGGAAAAAATAGAGTCCAACTGAGAACCAAATAAATTATTACCCTGGAAAGATAGAGATAGTAATCTAGATTTAGATACCATGTCAGCATTCCATGATTTAAGCCATAAAGCTCTTCTAGCCAGAATAGCTAAAGACATAGATTTAACATTAATCTTGATGATATCAAAAATAGCAACATAGATAAAATGATTAGCATGTTTAAGCAAACGAACAATGCTAGACAAATCAGGGTCTGTTTCCTGTTGTGCGAAGCTATCCAACCAAAAAAGTTGATGCAGCCACAACATCAGCCATAGAAATGGCAGGCCTGAGAATATAGCCAGAATGTAAATAAGCTTTCCTTAGATAAGATTCAATCTTCCTATCTAAAGGATTCTTAAAAGAAGTACTATCTTCCATAGGAATAGTAGTACGTTTGGCAAGAATAGAAATAGCCCCATCAACCTTAGGGACTTTTCCCCAAAACTCCAAATTAGCCACTGGTAAAGGATATAACTTCTTAAACCTAGAAGGATTAAAAGAAGCACCAGGCTTAGACCATTCCTTAGCAATCACATCAGAAACCACATCTGGAACAGGAAAAACCTCAGGAGTAATTACAGAAGGTTTAAAAACAGAATTTAAATGTTTACTGGTTTTATTATCAAGAGGAACAGACTACTCAATACCCAAAGTAACCAATACTTCTTTCAACAAAGACCGAATATATTCAATCTTAAAAAAGATAAGAAGATTTATCAATTTCAATGTCTGAAGTAAGATCTTCTGAAGCAGAGAGATCCTCTTCAGAGGAGGATATTTCAGTATGTTGTCAGTCATCACAAATTTAATCAGTTTTATGAGAAGTTTTAAAAGACCTTTTACATTTATTAGAAGGTGGAATAGCAGACATAGCCTTCTGTATTGCATCAGCAATATCATTTTTCATATCAACAGGGATATAATGTACATTAGATGTTGAGGGAACAACAGGTGCTGTACTAGTACTAATAGAACAACTGTTACATAATATAGCCGGAGATATAATCTCAGCTTGCTTACAACAGATACACTTAGCTTTGGTAGAACTGTGTTCAGGCAGCATGGTTCCTACAGTAGCTTCTGAGACAGGATCAGACTGAGACATCTTGCAAAATGTAAAAGAAAAAATAACATTTAAACAAAATATCTAATTTCCTCAAATAGCAGTTTCAGGAATGGGAAAAAATGCATATGCTAAATAAGCAAAAAAGCAAACAGCATAGCCCTCTAGAATATAAAGAGAGCAGGGAGCATAAAGGAAGTGGGGTAATATAACCAAAAAAATATTTGGCGCCAGTTATGACGCACAAGGCAAAGTGAAAACTTTTTGGCGCCAAACAACATCCGGAAATGACGCAACTCGCGTCATAACAAGCGCAACTTCGTGCCAAACAAACTAACATCAATAAAGACACAGGAAATGACGACACTTGCAACACTATAGACGCAAATTTGCGCCAAAAAAACATTTTGCACCAAAAATGACGCAATAAATAACAGCATTTTGCGCCCTCGCGAGCATAGATTTGCCTGCGAAATTTAAGGAAAAACAAGTCAAATTGGGAAAAAAAGACTAAACCCCAGGTAAGAAAATTTAAAAAAATAACTTCCTAAAACATGATTCTCATACTGAAACTGTTAGACTGCAAAGGGAAATACACATAGACCTGAGTCATGGCATATATAAGTAAATACGTGTATTTAAAACTTTATATTAATACATAAAGCGCCAAACATAGCCGAGAGTGTCTTAAATAATTATACATACAGTACCTACTGAAGACACCCATCCACCTAAAGCAGACAGCCAAACCAGTACTGAAAACTATCAGCAGAGGTAATAGTATATAAGAGTATATCGTCAATCTGAAAAGGGAGATAGGAGATGAATCCCTACAACCGATAACAGAGAACCCTTGAAAAGATTTCCCATGAGTGAAACCATAAAAATCAACAGGCGATACTCTCTTCACGTCCCTCTGACAAACACTGTACTCTGATAGGAATTGGGCTTTAGAATGCTTAGAAGCGCTCATCATAGAAGAAATCATAAAAAATCAAGCACAAACTTATTTCACCACCTCCATAGGAGGCAAAGTTTGTAAAACTGAAGTATATGTGTGGTGGGAGGTGGATTTATAGGAATTTGAGGTTTGGGAAACTTTGCACCCTCCTGGTAGGAATGTATATCCCATACGTCACTAGCTCATGGACTCTTGCCAATTACATGAATGAAAGATAGATAGATTTTCCCCGGTTTTATCTACATTTTATCTATGTATTTAACTGGCTCTCTTTCAGTCTATCCATACATGCACACATACATATAAGCTATAATACAGAATTACACTTACAGACGATTTCTGAGAAGCTTCTCCGTTCTTTGCAGTTTCTGTCTCTAATCGGGATTCCTCAATCTGTTAATAGAAGTCAACAAAAACAAGATAGGAAGTCAAACAAAAATAACTTCCTGTCAGCCTTGATTAAAATATGTTTTTCTGTTGTGTTAACTCCATTGGAAAAAACACAAGAGTGTTTCACATAATAAAAATGTTATCCTATGGTCTCCAGAAATTCTAGAGAAATATTCTATTCTTTATAAAAGGTGAGTAGCTAATGAGGATTGGGGAAGCTTTACTGCAATAGAGGGGTGTACTGTTTTGTTAAATCAAATGACAAATGAAGCAGAACTACTTAAATTAACATAAAATAGTACATTTGACCCATATGTAATGTAGTTAAAGGGACAGTCTACACCTTAGTCATCTTAAAGTCTTACCTTAGATTAAGCTGCAAATAGCCTCCTACACCCCTTTCTATATCATGCAGCAGGAACAGTACAAAATGTATTTATCTCACCCCGTCTCTCCCTCCCCCTTCTTTCCACAAAGAACGAAAATCAGTGGCACCACTTCCGGAGGCATCGCCAATCTACTTTCTAGAAGCCATAATGCAGCTCTTAATTGCTTTTTATCTGGCTTTCTACTTCCCCGGATGAGAATATTAGGTGTCGGCCATTGCTGCATTTTATGCCACCCACATCTTCTTTTGTGCACCTCATTCTTGCATGATGGTATATTTAGTGAGATATTGCACTATTGGCCTTGCTGTCCCATCTACAAGCACAGAGTGCACCCAAATAAGTCATACATGCAGCTAAAGCTGGAAAACACTTTGGTTCTCTTCTCTATAACTAGCGCATTCCTGGATCTGGGGCACTTCACTGTATTTATACCACTATATATTCTGCTATAGCATTCCTCGTGTAAAGACTATACACAGAGGAAGCACAGCAGGACCAGGATATCCACATGTTCTATCTATAGTCTGAAGATAAATTCTTTTTTTTACATCACAGAAATGTTGTAAAAATAATTTGAATATGACTAAAAGACGGTGGTGGGACTCAGCCGGTTCTCACCAATTCTTGCAGAACTGTTCCTAAATTTCCCAGGTTCTCAAGACCCTGTGGTTGGGTGATGCCACGTTCCTTAAAGGGACAGTATACTGTAAAATTGTTAAATGTGTTTCCAATTTCTTGTTATAAAAGCAGTAGAGTATACAATGTATGAGAAATTGCTCCTTTAGGCTTATTTCAGTAAACACATGCTACAGTCTTTGATATAGACAACTGGTCTTAAGGAGTTAAACCAGTGAGGCGGAAAGTGTAAATATTCTAACCTCACAGATCAAATTTCCTAACTTTTTATTATTATAAAAAAGTTAGAGAACCTGTTGCTAAATTTTCTGAATCCCACCGCTGCTAAAAGGATATTTATGTTATACAGGATGTGAAACACTGTGGTAAACAATCTCAATATTACACTAACAAGTCAAGATAATATGGTGTTTTATGCTTAGAACATTTAACTACTTATATAAAAACAAATATCTACAATGTGAAAACCCAATCACAAGCAAAGAATTCTCATCAAAACATTCATACCTTGTAATTCAGCGGACTAAGGTGCTTAAAACAGCCAAGACAAGCATTAAACAGGCAGATCAAAATTGTGATGAGCAAGATGATCAGAGTGAAGAGAGTTGACGGAGCTTTAAAACCTAAGGAGGAAGTAGAAAACATTATTTAACCAAAAAGGAGAATGGAAACCATCTGAGGACACGGCACAATGTGATGTCTCTTTGTTACTATAACATAGTGATCTCTGAAAAAGAAACACAGATTATTATTAAAGTTTAGCTTAAAAATAAGTTCTTGAACTATAATACAGCTATTATAGATGTAGACTGTTTTACGATAGATGTGCACTGTCATGTCACATTACTAATTTTGTGAGAAAGAAGATTTAAAAACTAATACAGAATTAAACTTAGAAAAAGGTGGGGCACTGTTTGCGTCCCCCCCCCTTTTTTTTTTTACATGATTATAGAAGTACGGAGATTTGAAATTGATTAATCCAGCTGACCACAAATGAAATGCCTTATATGCATTGAAGGGTTCAAATGCTTTTTTTATGTTGGTTGGTTTCTAGTATCTTGATAAGATAATCTTTCTTTTTCTTCTTTCTTTTTTTTTTTCCATTGTTGTTGTTAAAGGGACAGTCAACACCAGAATTGTTATTTAAAAAGAAAGATAATCCCTTTATTACCCATTCCCCAGTTTTGCATAACCAACACGATTATAATAATAAACGTTTTACCTCTGTGATTAACTTGTATCTAAGCCTCTACAGACTGCTCCCTTATTTCAGTTCGTTTGACAGACATGCATTTTAGCCAATCAGTGCTCACTCCAGGATAACTTCAAGTGCATGAGCTCAATGTTATCTATATAAAACACATGAACTAATGCCCTCTAGTGGTCAAAAAGCATTCAGTTTAGAGGCAGTCTTCAAGGTCTAAGAAATTAGCATATGAACCTCCTAGAATTAGCTTTCACCTAAGAATACCAAGCAAAATTGGTGATAAAAGTAAATTGGAAAGTTGTTTAAAATTGCATTCCCTATTTAAATCATGAAAGTTTTTTTGGATTTGACTGTCCCTTTAATTTGCCTTAAAAATTTACTTTAATTATAGATATGTATTTTTGAGGTTACACTCAAATTTTGAGCATCATTAAGCTCTTAATGTAGTATTTCAGATACGGCTCTTATAACAGGTCCATAAGGTGTTCAAATGAATTTCGGTCATATTTGTAATCTATGTGTTATGTTCATTTATGCCTCAAATGAAGGATTGCTCCATTTGTAGATTCTCTCTTTTTTATGGGCACTTTTTATGTATACCCCCTTGAATTTTATTCTCACCTAGGTGAGCATGTTTGTATAAAAAAGTACTTCAAAATAAAAAAGATATTTAAAAAATAATAATACAGAATTCAACTTAATTCTTAAAGGGTTAAAGGGTCTAAAACCCAAATTCAATGATTCAGATAGAGCATGCAATTTTAAGTAACTTTCTAATTTATTCCTATTATACATTTTATATCATTCTCTTTGTATTTTTATTTGAAAAGCTAACCATGAGGGGAAAAAAGGCATAATAAAAGCAAAGGAAGAAGGGATGGGCTGTGTGAAGGCAAACCATGTGGGTTTTCACATAACATCCATGCTGAATGCGAAACCCTGCTCCTCCCATGCCGTCAGCCAATGGGAGGTTAGGAGCCTCCATTTTTTTTAATTAGGATTTCTAATGGAGACTGAATGTGAGAAATCCCTTACAAGAGCAGACTGAGCAGTGTAAAGTGCTCTCAGGCAGGGCAGATTTCCAAAAATGACTTTTTTATTCATTTAAACTAACCCCCTGCCCCATCCCCTCCTTAAAAAAAAAAAACTCCTGAGAAAATAATTAAATAAATTACTAGTAACCTTACTTCCCACCTCACATGCAGGCGGTTATAAGTTAGTGCTGGTAAAAATCGCTTACCCATTCGCAAAAAAGAGAAAAAGAACAGCCACAAAAGACAAAGTATAGGTGCAGCGAGAGCCTGGTTTACAGCAGCAAAATGGATCTTTCTATCCAGCTTTGTAGGCAGATATGCATAGTACAGATTGTGACGATCTACCATGTGCTTGAGCAACATGTATATTAACCCTGGGAACAAAAGGAGCAGTTAGACAGATACAGAATCATGTGACGTTACCTGAGCTCACTCTCCCTAACCTGTATCAACTGTCTGTAATAAGTACACAAAGCAATGCAATACAAGAAATTCTATTTTGTACTCTCTCACTGGTAATCAAGTTCTCAAATATCTGCTCACGTACACAAAACATATGAACAAACAATTGCTTTAAAGGGCCATTAAACCCAAAAATTTACTTTCATGATTCAGATAGAGAATACAATCATAAACAACATTCCAATTTACTTATATTACCTAATTTGCTGCAATCTTTAGATATCCTTTGTTAAAGAAATATCAATGCACATTGGTGAGCCAATCACATGAGGCATCTATGTACAACCACCATCAGAAGCTACTGAGCCTATCTAGATATGCTTTTCAGGAAAACATATCAAGAGAATGAAGCAAATTAGATAAGAGAAGTAAATTAGAAAGTTGTTTAAAATGGTATACTGTATCTGAATCATGAAAGAAAAAATGTGGGTTTAATGTCCCTTTAAGGCAGGGGGGCAAAAAATAGCAGCAAAAGAGAGTACCGTGTTTGTGTGACACGATCCAGAAGCAAAGAAAGGAGGCAGTAAAGACTGTTAAACACACCTTTAATCTCCATGTAAATAGTTTAATTAATAAATAAAACAATAAAGCAATATACCTCCATTATTTATTTTGCCTGACTATTCTTTTAGTTCAAAAAGTCTTCCCAAAAGTAACGACTATTATGTTGTTTTGCCATATTAATGTCACACATACAATTGCTATATCTCCATTATGTGAATATCTTTGGTGTATTATATATATTCCTGATATACAATACTTGTTAAGTTGTTTTTTATGCTGTTTAGATAGATTAGGTATTTTTAGTTATGTGTTTTATATTTATTATAACTGCCACCCTTGAGCAATGTACACTATATTGTATATCTATACTGTATAGCACAGTAAATGGGTTTTCACTACAAAAAGCCGTATTACGATGCACTGTAAAACGTGCATAAAACCAGCCACAGGTCAATGCTTATTTTAAACACTTATATTTTTAGGGGCAATAAACCAATCAGCTTAGAGAAATAAAACTGATACTTACCAAAGGGGACAATAATTGGACATGTTATGCTGTATGTCATTATTACTGTAAATACACACAGCATCCAGGCGTACATTGCCCCAAATTCATACTCAAAGGCTTGGTGCTGGAAAACAAAAGAATAAATGTTCAGGAAGAGAATACTTTTTTTTTAAACCTACAAAAGCCCATAAAATAATTCATATGTAGATTTCATTATTGCAATAAGTAAGAAAAGCAACAGAAAAAAACTGCACTTTGGGAATTCAGCTTTGGTTTTTAATAATTAGCCAATTTAACGTGCGTCTCTGCAAGAAGAAAGCATTTTGTTCACACCAACGCTCAGCACTGGCATCTCAGTACCTGCTTTATATTGCGCCGCTCCCCAGCAGACTTTGCCATGATCATACGAATGGTGTAAAGGATCAGACCTGGAAGGCGCAATAGCTCCATCCCATTCCCAATGAAAGCTGATGCAATAACATAGTTTACAAAGAAGGCTCCCTGGTCAGGAAGGAAGACACATCTGCATGGAAGGGAATCAAACTTCATGTTAAAGGGACAGTATGCACCAAGTTTAATATAACTGTATGCAGTAGCGATCTACTCAAGAGGGCCCCGGTGCAGATATTTTTTGGGGTTCCCAAAAGTTAGCTTTGTAGTGAGCAATAGTAATATACATGGTGCACTGTATAATGATTTTGAGGATAGACAGACGATAGATCTGCAAACTGCACTAATAAAAGGCTCCACTGCATTAGGATTGAACACATTCTGCACTTCCCTATGTATAGACTGGTTGCTATGGGCTCCCCAAGCACTTAGGCCCTGGGGCTACTGCCAATGGCAGTTCCGCAACTAACCATATGTAATAGACACTACTATAAGGAAGAATATGCACAGATACTGATCTAAAAATCCAGTATAAAACCGTTAAAAAAATGACTTTGAAGCTCACTGTTTAGCAATGGTTAGGCTGGGACACCCACTGAAAGGGGCTGGGAAAGCAGGTAGATCAGACACTCTCCCATTCCCTGCATATGAAAAGACCCATTACACAAACAGGAGCAAGCTGGAATCTGTAGACTTCAGTATACATCTGAAACTTTAGGGCTTGGTTTGGAGTCTGAAAATCAGCACAATCTTATTAAACAAAAAAACTATACATTATTACAAATACACTACCAAATGGGCCATCTAAATGCATCATCTACAAAACATTTATGCAAAGAAAAATATAGTGAACAATGTGCCTAATACGTAGGAGAGTATCTGTTCCTCTATAACAGCAACGGTTTTGTTTGTTTGGTTGATCTGGGCATTTAAACAAAAACTAAAATTAAGATCAGGAAGTAAAAGTACATAAAGTAAGTAACTGTAAAGGAGGCTCGTTAGTATCTTGTGTAGAACATTTTGTAGGGAGTTTTTAATTACCTAAATCCCCTATGTTTGATATCAAAGGTTTTACAATCTGCTACTGAATATACAATGCTGTATTTAATATACAGTTTGTGCACTTACTCGAGCCTGATTGGGCCATTAGTATCCAGTGATCTGTCAAACAACCAACGGAAGAAAAAGTCTAAACTGAAAAACAGAAACATTTTCATTTTCAGTATAACCAGCTCATATCATATACAAAGAAGCAACTTGTGTCTCCTCCCACACTGCCCTGGCATCACTCTCCTCCCATGATACCCTGCACACTACTCTCTTCCTACACTGCCCTGGCACCACTCTCCTCTCATGATACCATGCACACTACTCTCTTCCCACACTGCCCTGGCACCACTCTCCTCTCATGATACCCTGCACACTACTCTCTTCCCACACTGCCCTGGCACCACTCTCCTCCCATGATACCCTGCACACTACTCTCTTCCCACACTGCCCTGGCACCACTCTCCTCCCATGATACCCTGCACACTACTCTCTTCCCACACTGCCCTGGAACCACTCTCCTCTCATGATACCCTGCACACTACTCTCTTCCCACACTGCCCTGGCACTACTCTCCTCTCATGATACCCTGCACACTACTCTCTTCCCACACTGCCCTGGCACTACTCTCCTCTCATGATACCCTGCACACTACTCTCTTCCCACACTGCCCTGGCACTACTCTCCTCCCATGATACCCTGCACACTACTCTCTTCCCACACTGCCCTGGCACTACTCTCCTCTCATGATACCCTGCACACTACTCTCTTCCCACACTGCCCTGGCACTACTCTCCTCCCATGATACCCTGCACACTACTCTCTTCCCACACTGCCCTGGCACTACTCTCCTCTCATGATACCCTGCACACTACTCTCTTCCCACACTGCCCTAGCACTACTCTCCTCTCATGATACCCTGCACACTACTCTCTTCCCACACTGCCCTGGCACTACTATCCACCCATGATACCCTGCACACTACTCTCTTCCCACACTGCCCTGGCACTACTCTCCACCCATGATACCCTGCACACTACTCTCTTCCCACACTGCCCTGGCACTACTCTCCACCCATGATACCCTGCACACTACTCTCTTCCCACACTGCCCTGGCACTACTCTCCACCCATGATACCCTGCACGCTACTCTCTTCCCACACTGCCCTGGCACTACTCTCCTTCCATGATACCCTGCACACTACTCTCTTTATACACTGCCCTGGCACGATACACTGCCCTGGCACTACTCTCCACCCATGATACCCTGCACACTACTCTCTTCCCACACTGCCCTGGCACTACTCTCTTTCCATGATACCCTGCACGCTACTCTCTTCCCACACTGCCCTGGCACTACTCTCCTTCCATGATACCCTGCACACTACTCTCTTCCTACGCTGCCCTGGCACGACTCTCCTCTCATGATACCCTGCACACTACTCTCTTCCCACACTGCCCTGGCACTACTCTCCTTCCATGATACCCTGCACACTACTCTCTTCCTACGCTGCCCTGGCACGACTCTCCTCTCATGATACCCTGCACACTACTCTCTTCCCACACTGCCCTGGCACTACTCTCTTTCCATGATACCCTGCACGCTACTCTCTTCCCACACTGCCCTGGCACTACTCTCCTTCCATGATACCCTGCACACTACTCTCTTCCTACGCTGCCCTGGCACGACTCTCCTCTCATGATACCCTGCACACTACTCTCTTCCTACACTGCCCTGGCACCACTCTCCTCTCATAATACCCTGCACACTACTCTCTTCCCACACTGCCCTGACACCACTCTCGTCTCATTATACCCTGCACACTACTCTCTTCCCACACTGCCCTGGCACTACTCTCCTCTCATGATACCCTGCACACTACTCTCTTCCCACACTGCCCTGGCACTACTCTCCTCCCATGATACCCTGCACACTACTCTCTTCCCACACTGCCCTGGCACTACTCTCCTCTCATGATACCCTGCACACTACTCTCTTCCCACACTGCCCTGGCACTACTCTCCTCTCATGATACCCTGCACACTACTCTCTTCCCACACTGCCCTGGCACTACTATCCACCCATGATACCCTGCACACTACTCTCTTCCCACACTGCCCTGGCACTACTCTCCACCCATGATACCCTGCACACTACTCTCTTCCCACACTGCCCTGGCACTACTCTCCACCCATGATACCCTGCACACTACTCTCTTCCCACACTGCCCTGGCACTACTCTCCACCCATGATACCCTGCACACTACTCTCTTCCCACACTGCCCTGGCACTACTCTCTTTCCATGATACCCTGCACGCTACTCTCTTCCCACACTGCCCTGGCACTACTCTCCTTCCATGATACCCTGCACACTACTCTCTTTATACACTGCCCTGGCACGATACACTGCCCTGGCACTACTCTCCACCCATGATACCCTGCACACTACTCTCTTCCCACACTGCCCTGGCACTACTCTCTTTCCATGATACCCTGCACGCTACTCTCTTCCCACACTGCCCTGGCACTACTCTCCTTCCATGATACCCTGCACACTACTCTCTTCCTACGCTGCCCTGGCACGACTCTCCTCTCATGATACCCTGCACACTACTCTCTTCCTACACTGCCCTGGCACCACTCTCCTCTCATAATACCCTGCACACTACTCTCTTCCCACACTGCCCTGACACCACTCTCGTCTCATTATACCCTGCACACTACTCTCTTCCCACACTGCCCTGGCACCACTCTCCTCCCATGATACTGTGCACACTACTCTCTTCCTACATTACCCTGGCACCACTCTCCTCCCATGATACCTTGCACACTACTCGCTTCCTACACTGCCCTGGCACCACTCTCCGCTACTGTTACCCTGCACACGACTCTCTTCCTACACTGCCCTGGCACCACTTTCCTCTCATGATACCCTGCACACATCTCTCTTCCTACACTGCCCTGGCATTACCCTCCTCCCATGATACCCTGCACACTACTCTCTTCCTACACTGCCCTGGCACCACTCTCCTCTCATGACACCCTGCAAACTACTCTCTTCCTACACTGCCCTGGCACTACTCTCCTCTCATGATACCCTGCATACTACTCTCTTCCTACACTGCCCTGGCACGACTCTCCTCTCATGATACCCTGCACACTACTCTCTTCCTACACTGCCGTGGCACCACTCTCCTCCCATGTAACCCTGCACACTACTCTCTTCCTACACTGCCCTGGCACCACCCTCTCATGTAACCCTGCACACTACTCTCTTCCTACACTGCCCTGGCACCACCCTCCTCTCATGATGTCAAATTCATGCCAGTCACATAAGTAGCAAACAAAATCACAAATATGCAAGAGCCAGTGCCATTTTGCAGTTAGAATAGAAACAGATAATAAAGGAGCTTCCTAACCTGGTGAGGCCAAGTGATGGTAAAATCAGCACCATGAAAATGAGAAATATATAAACTTTATGCATCATAATTCTATTCTCTGCAGACCTGTAGAATACAAAGAGTAGGTGACATTTACAGCACAAATCTATTAGATGTGAATTAACATAAAACAAAACAGCAAACAAAAAAAATCAAATAGCTCATTACAGAAATGACTTTATTACAGTCCTACCTACCCTTTATACTTTATACTTTATAATACATAATAATGAGATTTTGCACATTATGTAGCATCTCATACTGCAGGGCCAACAAAAGTTCGAACATCACAGGTAATGGACAAAAAAAACCCATATACAGAATATACAGAAAGCACTAAATAAATAATAAAGAGCTTAGATTTAAACTACTCAAAATTTAAGATTAAAGAATACAATCTGTGATATTAGCAGCTCCCCTAAGTGAGTTGAGTTCACATCACAGCTCTCATCAGGTTTAGAATGGAAGTGAAGCACGCCTGCTTACTTTGTCCAATGAAACTCCAGCAGCGTTGAGTAGTACACTATGGTGGGTAACAATGCCGAGAAAGACCACAGCAGGAGAGTAGGGAAGAATTGACTGATCACAGGATTCTATGGAGACATCAACACAAAGTTCTGTATTTGCACAAATAAAACAACCTATACATTGAGTATAAAAGAGCACTGTGTCTGAAAAGCATTTAAACATTTCCAAATATTTCTAAACAGAGATAGAAGCTTTGTTTTATTATTTGTGTGCGTTTCTCTCACGACACAAACATATCTAAAAGTTTAACTATAATAATATTTGTGCACATGCTCAGCACAAAAAGTAAAACATAAAATAAAAATTGGCTGACAAATAGTTAAAAAAATATTAGTTTAAATGTGTAATTAATCACACACAAAAAAAAAAAAAAAAAGCCTTGGTTTAATGGAAAGACTTGGTTGATGAATATCCAAATTAAACTATGCTGCCCTCCCCAAATGTTGGGGGGGGGGAAATACCTCTTTCACAATAAATAATTTTCCAATTTGCGATTGTACAATGTGTTATAGTACAACAGATAATAACCATGTAATTAATTAACAATACACAGTTAAATACATTAATGGCGTTTCAATGAATGTTTACACCTTTTGCATACTTAGATATGCAGTCTCCAAGCCATCTACTCACTAAGAGTTTACTACTCACCTATGCTTTTTAAAGAATGGCGCAGTGACTGCTGGATTGGGTATAGGACGATATATTAAATGACAAAAAATGTGTATAATGTTCCACCATAAATAAATTATCCACCTAAAATTACTCAAATGTACAAGGTTAATAATTTATATGTACTAAATTAATCTCTAAAGAAATCCAATATTCATAGTAGAGGGTACAAGTATTACTCTATAAAAATAGACCGATTATGAAAGTTCATATGCTACTACTGGTGTATATAATTATATCATATATTCAAATATCATATAAATATTATTATTGATATTATCAAATGGATTAACCTTTTAACGCCGTTATGCCGTTCTATTCCGTCATATTTACACTGGGCTTTAAAGCCGTTATGACGGAATAGAACGTCATATCAAACGGCTGTCCTGAAGCCTTCTGCGCTTCAAGGACTTGATCGCGGTCTGGAGGGCGTTCCTAGGGTTGTAGGGACGCCCCCCAGATGCGATCCAATAATTGAAATCTCGCGATCGTATGCACGATCGCGTAGTTTCAATTTGTCTACATCGGAACAGGTGTTCCGATGTAGACACTTTAACCCTGTCACGAAAGGGTTAAAAGTCTCTCCTAAGATGATGTTCTCTGGGATTCGAACATGACAACGAAATTACAATATAGTATAAATATTTAATCTAATAAAAAAGCAATTTTCCTTATAAATAAAATTAGATTCTAAAAATGATACATATTATCATACACCAGTGTATCCATTCATACTAGACTCCTAGATAGAGCAAATATAATTAAAAAATATGTAAAAAAAACAAACACTACGCAATGACTGCACTTAGAAAAAATACAAAAAGAAAATTTATGGTTACCTGATAAATTTATTTCTTTTTTGACACGATGAGTCCACGGATCATCTTAATTACTAATGGGATATTCACCTCCTGGTCAGCAGGAGGAGGCAAAGAGCACCACAGCAGAGCTGTTAAATAGCTCCTCCCTTCCCTCCCACTCCAGTCATTCGACCAAAGTTAGGAAGAGAAAGGAAAAGCCAAGGTGCAGAGGTGTCTGAAGTTTACAATAACCCACAACCTGTCGAAAAGAACAGGGTGGGCCGTGGACTCATTGTGTCAAAAAATAAATAAATTTATCAGGTAAGGACTTCCGGTGGGCGGGCTCAGGAGATGGCAGCTTGGTGTGAGAGCTCCGGAGTAAAAAGCTCCTAACAAGTATTTTTACTGGATATAACCACATCTACCACGCAGAAAAACCTCAATCTCACCCTCCTAGAGCCCAGATGCACCCTAGCCTTGGTACACAGGGTACCCGGCACCTCCCGCATCGGCTGATTTCATCTGCCCCCACTGCAAGCTTACTGGCACATAAGGTGCACCTGTACATAACAGCCTTACCGCGCTGCCTGCGCGACTACCCTTAACCACAGACCCGAGACGGAACTGCAGGCTGGAACACGGGCGCAGAGACTCTTATTCTGGGCAGAAACCCGCCCGTGCAGCGGCGACAGAGACCGGCCTCCCAGAACGCCCGTGTGTACTTGCTCATCTGGAGCGGGCTGAGTGCGGATGAGTCAGAGGCACAACTCCTAAGGGTAAATAAGTAGTTGATCTCCCCGGCAGAGACCCTACACACAACGGAGAGGGGGAAGCAACACAGACGGCCACCAAGGGTCGGCAGACTTCACCTACCTGCAGCTTTCTCCCACTGGCGCGAAAGCTCCGGGCGCCATCTTGCTCTACACGCGTCTGGCTACAGAGCGATCCTCCACGGCCTGGAACAAAAGGCTGAAGATAGAAGGTGATTGTACCTCTCTGGGAACACGCTGAAGCGATCTCGCCCTAAGGCTGCCAAGACAAGATTTGGGTAACGTACTACACTCGCCCCCTTACACAAGCCTCTTAAGATTGCTGGGAGACATCGTTATTTTCTATACTGATACAGAGGGCTGAGAACACAGAACACTTAACTGTCCCTTGACTGCCCCTTACCGCTAACACTATACTCCCCGGATTGAAGGGTCCCTTGCCCCAGACTCTATTTGTACCTATGCTGCGGGGAGCCACTGATCTCATCACGGAGGGCATATAACAACCTTGCATACACTGTGTGCTGAGATAGACTGAACTGAACTGCCTTGATTGGCCCTGGGGAACAGTCGGAGTGCTAGTGACAGGCCTAGGCTCCTCAGCTCTAAGCGAGACTTTTACAGGCAGAATACAGCATAAGCCATCCTATCTCACTACTAGCGGTTACTGCTGTGGCCCCAAAGATAAAGTACAGATCAATGAACACTTAGACTCCTGCTGAACTCTTCAAAGCCCAATTCCTGGTTAAATGTTTTGTTGCAGGGAGTCTGGAGAGTGAACTCTTTCAGTTGTGGGAGAGGATTTGTATTTAATAACTCACTGTATATATTGTGTTTCACTGCCTGCTTGTAGAATAACAAAAACATATTGTATTGGTACATGGATAGATTTCTGACAGGAGGTAGGATGTCGGGTAAAAACAAGAATGTGAGCAGGGGTAAGGGAGCTGCTGACCACCCACAAGATTCGCCCCCTGCTGGGCAGGAGTCCTCTACAATTCCTATGGACACGCATGTTGTGGTTCAGCAGCTCTCTTCCATCTTCCTCCCAAAGATAGAAAACCTCCAAAAGGGTCTTGATCATTTAACTGGGGAAATGAAGCAATTCTCAGTTAGGTTCATTGAAATGGAGGATAGGGTGTCCGGATTAGAGGACACTATAGTAACACACGACACTCAGCTAGATGTCTTATTGAAACAGAATATAAATCTGCACCAGCGACTTGAAGACCTAGAAAATAGGTCGCGTCGCAATAACTTGCGCATCCTGGGAATACCTGAAAATGTAAAACCTAAAGAGCTTATCCGCTTTGTAGAAGACACCTTACCCAGGCTCCTTAAACTAACCCCCACTATGTTCAAGGGCAGTGTAGAAAGGGCTCACAGGGTAGGCCCAGAGAGGCAGGCTGATAGAGGTAACACTCAACCCAGACAGGTCATGATCAAACTACTACATTTCCAGCTTAAGGTAGAGATACTGCGAGCTTATAGAAAGGCTTCCCCTGTTTTGTTTGAAGGCTCTAAGCTTTTAATATTCCAAGATTACTCCTCTGAGTTAATGAGAAAACGTAAAGAATTTTCACCAATCTGCTCTGAACTGAACAGGAAAGGGGAGAGAGTGTACCTTCTGTATCCAGCTAGACTAAAACTATTGACCCCCTCTGGCCCAAAATTCTTTGATTCCCCGCGAGAAGCAAATGAGTATCTGGGTAACAGGGAAAACAGAGACAGTGCAGGCGCGCCTAGATCACCCCGATCAGACCCAGGCTGAGGGCTAAAGAATGGGAGAGTTAGAATGATTTTCTAAAAATTACCCTGATTGGGGTTCACCAGGTTTTGAAAGGTTAAACTAATGAGTTACTTACACATGTTAAGGAGGGAAGTTGGTTATGTTGTTTTTTTTAACATACTTACCTGTGCAGTACTAACCGTACTGGTCACGTTGGTCCTCATACCAAGCTGCTCCCGCGGGGACGGGCTGGGGGTGTCGCAGGATGTGGCGATGCACTCATCAGTTTGTGGACTTTTTGGTCCTACCCAGCAGACTGGGGCACCTCCTCTCCGGCCGGGGGGGCAGCTAAGATCACTGCCATGTTATACAGACTTAACTGAGCACTATATGTCTGTTTATGTTCATATGTTGTTTTGGTACATAATATGTTTCTCATACACTACACCCAAATTAGTATTGTTTCCTCTTAGGAATGGAACAACGACTCCATGTCTGGATGTGGCGTATCCGGATTTCCTTAGTCTAAATATTCATGACAATATGTATGTAAAATGTCATCTTCATTCCCGAGTGTCATGCAACTTATCATGTTTTTCCCTTTTTTTTTTCTTTTTTCTTTTACGACCATGGATTACTGTTGTGCTCATAGGCAAGATAAGGTTAGTGGGAATGTTTTTTTTTTTTTTTTTTTTTCTCTTCCTCTCTCGTCCTTTCTCTCTTCCCCTCCCTCCCTCGGGTGGCTGGCCTGATGTGGATCCACATATGTACATTTAAATGTCGGTAAGGTTTACAACTTGGAACGTTGGAGGGATTAACTCCCCCACTAAGAGAAGCACCATACTGACTCATTTAAGACGTTTAGGGACAGACATCGCACTGCTACAAGAGACACACCTCTCTGAGGTGGAACACGAAAAGCTTAGAAGGGACTGGGTGGGACAGGTGGAACACGTTTCTTACACTAACTCCAGCAGAGGCATAGCAATTCTTTTTGGGCGTAGGGAAAATATCGAAGTTCTAAACACACACAAAGACACAGAAGGGAGATTTCTGGTGGTCAAGGTCAGGATGCACCAAAAAATACTAGTGATATGTAACATATATGCCCCAAACGGGAAATCCACAGCTTTTTGGACAAGACTCATTCAAACACTTGCTCCTTATCTGGGCCTAGATATTGTGCTAGGAGGAGACTTTAATCTGGCTCCGAACCCCACCTGTGACAGGATGTGGGACCCGGAACGCCTGGGGGAGGGGAGAAGGCCTGGAGGACAGGGCACTTTTGAGCGGAAAATATTCTCTCGACTATCGAGCTCTTTACAACTTGTGGATGTATGGAGGCTGCGAAATTCTGAAAGCAAAGACTTCACTTGCATATCTAGGGCCACGCCAACACTGTCGCGTATAGACCTCTTTATGATCGCTTCTAACCTCGTCTCGCGGGTGACCAACACTAAGATTCACAATGTAGTGGTCTCTGACCATGCGCCGGTTGAACTGGTGATAACGGTTGGAGCCACGGTCTCCAACAAACACACGCTCAGATTCCCAGGGTACCTGTATACCTCTGATGCTTTTTCAAAGCATCTAACCCATGCGTGGAACGACTACTACACAGACAACTCCGCGCATCGGGACAATCCAGAGTTGTTCTGGAATGCAGCAAAAGCAGTCCTGACTGGAGATATTATCTCATACGTGGCGGCATTACGGAAAAAAGCACAGGCAAAGTTGCAGAGTCTGCAAGAAGCCCTGACTGATTCTTATCAAGAATATTGCAGCGATCCCTGCCAGTCCTTGAAGGAAGTTTACCTTACTAAAAAGGGCGAGTTAGATGCGTTTTTGAGTCACCAGGCGGTTGCACAGCTTCTCCGATCCAATGCCAAATACTACAGGGGAGGGGATAGATCTGGCAGGCTACTAGCCTCACTAATAAATAAGCGGACGGCGCGCAAACCGATTGCAGCCATCTCCTACCGTGGCAAAACCCACAAAACTCCAGAATCCATAGTGGAAGCTTTGGCGAAATACTACTCCACTCTGTACGCTAGTCAGCAGCTGCCTCCTCAGGAGTCTATCGAGGCTTTCTGGAGAGACATAGATTTGCCACAAATTAAAGACGAGCAGCTAGCGGCCCTTAACGCCCCAATATCCTCAGAGGAAATCTTGAAAACTATTTCCTCAATGTCCAATGGGAAGACCGCAGGCCCGGACGGCTTACCCATTGAATTCTTCAAACTTTTAAAGCCTCAAGTCACGCCAATTCTAACTAACCTATTTAATCTATATTATAAAGACCTATTGTCCCCCCCTAAAGCATTTACAATGGCACATGTGGCTTTGATTCCAAAGCCTGGGAAAGACCCTGGCCTACCCGAATCCTACCGCCCCATCTCCCTTCTAAATTCGGATTACAAGATATTAATGAAAATCTTGACCGATAGATTGAAAATAATCCTGACAGACGTTATTCACCCAGACCAAACTGGATTCATGTGCCACAGAACCTCGGTGACGAACGTGCGAAGGGTGCTGCATGCGATAGCACACTTTACGACCGGACCTGAGACCCGGAGTGTTAGGGGGGAATCGGAGGCCTTCCTGCTGTCCCTAGACGCAGAGAAGGCCTTTGACAGAGTGGAATGGAGCCATCTTCTTGACGTGCTACGACGCTTTGGCTTCTCAGGCTCGTTTCTCCAATACGTGGATAACGTCTACTCAGCACCATGGATCCATGTCATGGCCAATGGTCTGTTCTCCCCACGCATCATCCTACAGAGGGGCACCCGTCAGGGATGTCCCCTCTCACCCCTCCTTTTTAATATAGCCCTTGAGCCCTTGGCTGTTAAGCTGCGCAAGATATATCCGGGCATCGCGATAGGGGAAACAAGATTACACCTCGCACTCTACGCGGATGATATGCTGCTATTTATAGAGCATCCAGCAAAATATGTCCCTAAGATTCTGGCAACAATCGAGGCGTTTGGGGCCTTCTCGGGCTACAGAATAAATAAAACCAAATCAGAGATCTTGTGGCTACGAAAACATCAAGCCCAATCAGTGACATATCCTTTCCAAGAGGCCCAACCCACCATGACCTATCTGGGTATCCAATTGTCTACCAACACCCAAACTCTTTACCAATCTAATATTGCGAAAGTGTGTCGAGATATAGAACGGACTCTGGATGGCTGGAAAAATCTACCAGTTTCCCTCACAGGACGAGTACACCTGATAAAAATGGTAATATTACCACGAATCCTGTACCCCCTCCTAATGGTACCTTTCTTAATCACTAAGAAGGACATGATGTTATACACCCAGGCTCTATCGAAATTCTTATGGCGAGGCGGTAAGCCTAGGATAGCACTTGCGAAATTATACGCTCATCCCCTACAGGGTGGCCTCGGCCTACCCAATCTTAAACTGTACAATTGGGCGGCACTCAACCGTCTCATGCTGGATTGGCAGTTAAAGACGGAGCACTTCTACTCACCTGACTTAGAGAATCACGCCCTAGAGGCGCTAGACTTGTCATTTTTACCCTATGCCCCACTTAACAGCATCCCAATGGAGATATGGGAGAGTATCTTATTCAAAGATGTGCTGAGGGCGTGGCGCCTTGCCCTCGGCCATCTAAATCGACGGTGCGTGTCCTTGAGGATGATTCCGTTGAGGAACAATACTAACTTCCCTCCTGGGATAGACACCTCTCCATTTGTCATATGGGAGGGCAGGGGACTGAATCTCGTGGGAGATGCTCTAGACCTCTCGAGGAAATGTGTAAAGTCATTTGTTGAATTGCAGACCCAATACGGACTGCCGAGAACTCACTTTTATGCTTACCTCCAGATGCGTCATTATGTCACCCAACTGATCAGGGATGACCCAAAATTTTGGGAGCAACATGCATTTGGTGCATCACTGACCTCATTCCGAATGGGTAACTTCACCATTTCAGGGATATATAAAACCTTACTAAATCCAACTGAATCCAAAACTCTGACCTTGCTGGGGAACAAGTGGAGGGACAGCCTGGGCAGGGAGGACCTTGTTGAAGCGATTCAGCAGAGCATAGAAACTGTTAGAAAGGCTACCTTGTCCATGACTCTTAGAGAATCCCAGATTAGAATGATACACAGGGACTATATTATTCCAAGGAGACTATCTAAGTGGGACCCTGGGATGGTGAACGAGTGTAGTAAATGCAGACTTAGTGACCCGGATTTTATCCACTACTTTCTAACCTGCCCGCGAGTTGGACAATTCTGGGGTAAGATTTCCTTTTGGATCAACAGAGTCCTGAAGCTTAGAGTTCAAATTGGCATAGAACAAATTTGTCTTTTGGAGTGGAGAGAGCAGAGACCTAGAGCTGTCCCCCTGCTCACTACCATCATTCTAATAGCTAGGAAGGTTATCCTAAAGGTGTGGACTGAAAGCGATGCCCCTGCTTTTACCACATTTAAACGCACCCTACACAAACAGATGCTTATTGAGCAGCTAGACACCAAGATGGACACTAACAAAAGACTTAAACACTTCATAAATAAGTGGCGGGAATATATTGTAACTTTAAGCTTAGAGGCCCAAAGTCAAATACTGATTCCATTTGCACACACTGAGTATATGCTCTCGGCCTCTTTGAGAGGTGAATGGGGGTTCCTGTACCAGATGCGGGGTGATGGGAGGGGAGGGAGAGAGAGAATCGCGATATAAACTGGTTTTTTTTTTTTTTTTTTTTTTTTTTTTTTTTTCCCCACACAGAGTATACCCAAGATTTACGCACTCTGCCTGACTGGATTAATTAACAGTTAACTGAACAGATCAATGTTACTGGTTGAGTTTTATATAGTTAATAAAAGTTTGCACTATTTGCTGGATCATAGCAAGAGAGAAAAAGCTAAAGGTTAAAGGGATTGAGAAATCTGATTCATAAATTTATTACTGTATGCACTGTAATGTACAATGATTGATTTTTATGTCACTGTAATGTCTTGGACACCTTGTTTCAACTTGTACTGGATAGCTTTCTCTTTTTTTTTTCCCAATAAAAATAGAATTTAAAAAAAATTTATCAGGTAAGCATACATTTTCTTTTCTTTTTTAAGACATGATGAGTCCACGCATTATCTTAATTACTAATGGGATTCAATACCCAAGCTAGAGTACACAGATGATACGGGAGGGACAAGACAGGGAACCTAAACGGAAGGCACCAATGCTTGAAGAACCTTTCTCCCAAAAGCAGCCTCAGCCAAGGCAAAAGTGTCAAATTTGTAGAACTTTAAAAAAGTGTGAAGAGAGGACCAAGTTGCACCCCTGCAAATCTGTTCCACAGAAGCCTCATTTTTGAACGCCCATGAGGAAGCAACAGCCCTCGTGGAATGAGTCGCAATTCCCTCTGGCGGCTGCTGTCCAGCAGTCTCATATGCAAACCGTACAATACTCTTCAGCCAAAAAGAAAGAGAAGTAGCCGTAGCTTTCTGTCCCTTACGTTTTCCTGAAAAAACCACAAACAAAGAAGAAGACTGACGAAAGTCCTTAGTCGCCTGCAGGTAAAACTTTAAAGCACGGACCACGTCCAAATTGTGAAGGAGACGTTCCTTCTGAAAAGAAGGATTAGGACACAAGGACGGAACAACAATCTTCTGATTAATGTTCTGATCTTACACAACCTTAGAAAGAAACCCTATTATAGTACGTAAAACTACCTTATCTGAATGGAAAATAAGGTAAGGAGACTCATACTGCAATGCCGAGAGCTCTGACACTCTTCGAGCAGAAGAAATAGCAACAAGAAGTAAAACTTTCCAAGATAACAACTTAATATCTAAGGAATGCATAGGCTCAAACGGAGCCACTTTAAGAACTTTGAAAACTAAATTAATACTCCATGGAGGAGTAAATGGTTTGAACACAGGCTTGATCCTGACCAAGGCCTGGCAAAATGATTGAACATCTGGGACATCTACCAGACGTTTGTGCAACAAAAAAGATAAAGCAGATATTTGACCCTTTAGAGAACTTGTTGATAAACCCTTCTCCAAACCCTCGTGGAGAAAGGACAAAATTCTAGGAATCCTAACTCTACTCCATGAGTAGCCCTTGGATTCACACCAATAGAGATATTTACACCATATCTTATGGTAAATCTTCCTAGTTACAGGCTTACGAGCCTGAATCATGGTCTCTATGACTGAGTCAGAAAAACCTCGCTTGGATAGAATTAAGTGTTCAATCTCCAAGCAGTCAGCTTCAGAGAAACTAGATTTGGGTGAAGGAAGGGCCTTTGATTAGAAGGTCCTTCCTCAGCCGAAGTCTCCAAGGTGGCAGAGATGACATGTCCACCAGATCTACATACCAAATCTTGCAAAGCCAAGCCTGTGCAATGAGGATCACCAATGCCCTCTCCTGCTTGATTCAAGCAATGACCCGAGGAAGAAGCGCAAACGGAGGAAATAGGTATGTTAGACTGAAGGTCCAAGACACCGCCAGAGCATCTATCAGTTCCGCCTTGGGGTCCCTGGACCTCAACCCGTATCTCGGGAGCTTGGCATTCCATCGAGATGCCAAGAGATCTAATTCCGGCTGACCCCACTTGAGAATCAGACTGGAAAATACCTCCAGATGGAGTACCTACTCCCCCCGGATGAAAAGTCTGCCCACTCAGGAAATCCGCCTCCCAGTTGTCCACCCCCGGGATGTGGATCACCAACAGACAGCAAGAGTAGGTGTCCGCCCACTGGATCAATGTGGTTACTTCTGACATCACTAAGGAACTCCTCTTTCCTCCATGATGAGTAATATAAGCCACTGAAGTTATGTTGTCCGACTGGAACCTGATAAACTGGACCGAGGCTAACTGGGGCCAGGCCAGAAGAGCCTAAAAATCGTCCCTAGTTCCAGAACATTTACAGGAAGAGCAGACTGAGTCCAAACTCCCTGAGTCCTTAGGGAACCCCAGACTGCTCCCCATCCTAGAAGGCTGGAGTCTGTCGTCACAATCACTCAAAATGGTCTACGAAAAACAGGTTCCCTGGAATAGATAATCCAGAGATAACCACCATTAAAGAGAATCTCTTGTCTCCCGCTCTAGAAGAATTCGAGGAGACAAATCGGCATAAATTAAAATATTTTTTAGTGCTCGATCTTGGAATTAACCAAATCGGCAGCTGAATAGTAATAGTTGTTATTATTACCCAATTTATTGGTACTCATTTTATCGACCTCGGAAGGATGAAGGGTTGAGTCAGCCCTGCCGGGATTTGAACCAGTAAGGTCACTGGATCTTTTAAACAGGCTTTTTTGTAGGCAGGGCATTTACCAACTGAGCTACCGCACCAGCTCCATTGTCTGATCATATTTAACTGCAGGGGTCTGAGATGAGACCGAGCAAACGGAATGATATCCAATGCTTGTAACATCAGCCCGATTACCTCCATGCACTAAGTCCTTGATGGCCGAGGAAAGGACTGAAGATCTAGACCAGTAAACTTCGAAATCTTTGATAGAGAATCTATTATAGATCCCAAGAAAAGTACCCTTGTATTTGGGACTAAGAAATTATTTTCCCAATTTTACCTTCCACCCATGAGCAATGTCCGGGAGAGATCTTGTTATTAAAACATGGCACCTAGACTAGACTGTCATCCAGCTAGGGCGCCCCAGCAATGCCCTGTAACTGAAGCACCGCTAACAATAAACCCAGAATCTCTGAGAAAATTCTGGGAGCTGTGACAAGACCAAAGGACAAAACCACAAAATGGAAGAGTCTGTCTAGACAGGTAAACCTTAGAAACCTGTAACTGTCCCTATGAATGTGAACATGCAAGAACGCATCCTTCAACTCCACCATTATCATAAATTGACCCTCTTGGGCCCAAAAGAGAATGGAACGAATAGTTTCCATCTAGAAGGACAGTACTCTTAGGAATTTGATCAAACTCTTGAGATTTAAACTAGGACTGAAGGTTCCCTCCTCTTTTGGGAACCACAACCAGATTAAAATAAAGTCCCAGACCCTGTTCCTGAAATGGGACAGGAACTATCACTCTCAAGTTGGAGAGGTCTCTCACCCAGAGGAAGGACATCCTTACCTCTTATCTGGCTCCACCTGCTGAGAGGCAAAATTAGAAGGCCTTGAAATCTCGAAAGGAACGGAAAAGATAAACTTAACCATAATGAGAACTAATATGGTAAGAGAGAAATCCTTGCTCCCCGCTAAAAACTTGAAGGGAAACACTGTAAGATAGGAGATGAGTGACTGAAAGGCTTGTATCTTATCCTGGGCTTCTTCGAGGGAAGTCTCTGTCTGAAAGAAAACAGACAACGTATGAACCAGTATGCCACTGCATAAGTGACAGTAGTACTACAAACCTTAGGTTGCCATTTTTTTTAAAAAAACAACCCCCCTAGGATCCTGAAAGGAACAACTATCCTCTATGGGAATAGAAGGTCTCCCGGTTAGCGTGGAAATTGTCACTTCCACCTTGGTTACCGCCTGACGTGACTCCTTGACAGAGTCCGCTAAGGTTAAATAACTCTCCAAATATAGGAAATGGGGAAAAAAGGAGGTACTCGATCTCTCCCATTCCTTAACTGTAACTTCATAAGGATAACAACAACCATTATCTTTGTCGTCTTGAGTAGTTAAAACCTCCTAAGAAACAGACGGAGGTGCACTAGCTTAAACCTGAAAAATACTATTTCAGTATCAGTAGGAGGAATTATATTGTCAAAAACTGAGATTTTATCCTCAGATGTTACCAAAGTATCCTCTTCCTCAGGCCTGGGAGGGGACCTCTGTGATAGCAATAACCGTGACAGAAACCCCGCTCACTGAATGCTTAATTTCCTCTTGCACTCTCCCTGCAGCATGGGAAAAGCCGCCAATGCACCTGAGACCACCTACTACAAAAGGGAAGCGATGTCCTGCAAGGTAAGCAAGGTAACTCCAGGAGGAGTCGTGGAGGAAGCACAGGGCACTGGTTGAATGGACGCAAAATTTTTAGGACACTTGAGGAGAGAGTTGCAGAATATATAGGACATTGTCATGATGCATCTTGTCTTATCTGAACAAGAGGTTTATATCTGAAATGTAAAATCCTCCATACATGAAAAACAGCAACAACAAAAAACTGTATTATCATAGCACCAAGTATATGTAACAACATTCACATTTTGATTAATAAAAAAATGAATAGAGTTACTGTGTCTTTAAATGTCAAGAGAAATTTCTTAATTCAGCTTTACATATATACCATTAAAATTGGATATGGTAAATAACATGATGAAGGGTCTCCAGTACCGTTTGAATTCCCAAAATATCAGTAAAAAATTGGATGATACTGTATCTTTAAGAGCTAAAATAACTGCTTTATTTTTACTGCAAAAAAAGTCTGTAGCCAGTCATTCAGACAATCCCCAGACCTCCTTTAATAAAAAACATTTATGTTTTATAGTTTGGGCAATAACTCCTTAACCCCTAAGAGAAAACCCCAGAGCGCAGCTCAGCTTTGCTGAGGCGTGTGTTTGCCAACGGATGGGAAGCACAAATAAGAAGCATACAGACTCCGTAATGATACTTTAAACATGGAAAGTGAAGCCTCTCTGCTGCATGACAAAAATGCAGCAGAGAAGATCCACCGTCACTGTCCAATACATCGTGGGCATGACAAAGCAAACTTTCTGGGCGGCAAAGCACTGATCAGAAAGAAACCGTCAGGAGAAAGAACCGCATGGCGAACATATGTATAGCAATAATCAAACCTCCCAGTTGGCTAGACAATTGTAAAAAGAGCCGTTGGGAGTATAAGATAACAATGCTAGCTGCGCAACAGAGATAAACCTGCTGGTCGGCTACTAATACAAAGTAAGCCGTTGGGAGGAGACTGTCAATTAAACATAAACAGGCTAGCTGCACATCCAAACTAAATATATGGGAGGCACAGTGAGAATTATGTCCCACAAGTTCCCATTGCTTTAAAGCCACCAAAAGCTCTACTGTAGAGACTGATATGGACTACGGCTACACCCTAGAACAAAGCAGCACATCTTGCACTACTTTAAAAATAATAAACTCTTGATTGAAGAATCTAAACACCTCACTTTACCTCTTCCTAGCACTAACGTAGGCAAAGAAAATGACTGGGGTGGGAGGGAAGGGAGGAGCTATTTAACAGCTCTGCTGTGGTGCTCTTTGCCTCCTCCTGCTGACCAGGAGGTGAATATCCCATTAGTAATTAAGATGATCCGTGGACTCATCGTGTCTTAAAAAAGAAAACACTTTACAGCTGTGTGCAAATTCCAATGGGTGTAAATTCCAATGGGTTATGATACAGTTAAAGCACTATCCTACTGATACGTCCTTGATTTCTACATAGATCGGTAATTCTTCATTCGTTATAATTTTATAGATGCAGGGACTCGAAGGGGTATATTATAGTAAAAGTCCTTTATAGATATTATGAGAAGATGTTCTTTATTTTAACTGTGTTTTGCTGTTCGTTCTTCAACCATTGCTATTTAACAATTTGAAGATCTAGCGTTATTTGATATATGGGTGTTTGTATTACTACTTGTAGATTAACACACCACCCTCATACCTCCTGTGACCTTATCGGAAAACACTCATGTGTAGGTCACTGTGCTGTTAAGGGGTTGTGCCGTCTGCAGATATCGTCCTCAAACTCTGATTACCTCTTCGTTTGTGTACCTCTCCGGGTGGCAAAAATGCCAATATGTAGCGTCCACACTCGCTGTCCTGAACCTTCTTTCTCTTACTTCTCGAATGGATCACGTGACCGCAGGTATCCTATCTCTTTCTGGATACACCCTGCGTCACGTCTGGATCCGCTTCTGTTTGTTCGGGATATGCAAAGCTTATTTCTGTGAGCGCTCACCTTACAACTACTTTTTTGAAATCCCACAATTTTTCTTTACAAATACTCCTTCAAGTGATTGAAGTCTGAAACAAAGAATATGGCTCTCTCTACATGTTTCGGCTTCTTGATAAATGCACTTGTGCCGAAACATTTAGAGAGAGCCATATTCTTTTTTTTTTTTTTTTACATATTTTTTTTTATATTTGCTCTATCTAGGAGTGTAGTATGAATGGATACACCGGTGTATGATAATATGAATCATTTTTAGAATCTAATTTTATTTATAAGGAAAATTGCTTTTTTATTAGATTAAATATTTATACTATATTGTAATTTCGTTGTCATTTTTTGAATCCCAGAGAACATCATCTTAGTAGAGACTGTTAATCCATTTGATAATATCAATAATAATGTTTATATGATATTTGAATATATGATATAATTATATACGCCAGTAGTAGCATATGAACTATAAATTATTAACCTTGTACATTTGAGTAATTTTAGGTGGATAATTTATTTATGGTGGAACATTATACACATTTTTTATAATTTAATATTGCGTCCTATACGCAATCCAGCCGTCACTGCGCCATCCTTTAAAAAGTTGTGAAGTATTTGTCATTTACAAATTTAATTTTGGATAATTTGTATATATTTAGGAGGCAGAGCTTGGGTTCCATTATAGGATAGTAATACCCCAACCCAAACACAAATGCTACCTTATTTACTGCACGTAATTAAACTTTGTATTCTAAAATATTTAAGCATTCAACAAGCGTCACTGGAAAATAGGTTTATTGTATGTGGTTGTGCAATAAAGCTACTTTTTTTAATGTGACTTTAGTGGGAAGCTACTTTAATGATACGTCTCTATCTTATTTAGGGTTTCAAGGTGTCCAATATATAACTGGGAGGGGGAGGGGGTGGCGGCGCAGTAGCAGGTGAAATTTGAAAATATATATACAGCATGGCATCCATAGAAATAAACGTTGAATGCGTTTGGCGGCCCCTAGTGGTACTGACTAAAAAGAAATATGCATCTCCTATAAAACAAAATCGGATTTGACATAATATATAGATAATGAATGCATACATTAGTCATGTTTTGTATACAATAAAATATCATTTGTTTACTGGTTACTTACATTTAGGTAATAAATCGGTTTGGTTACGTTGAATTTGTCGATCGTTGTGATAATTATAGATGGGGTTGTCAAGAAGAATAATATGATAAAAAGACAAAAATTTATGCCAAACCACCGGGCCCACCACCGTATTCCCTGCACAGAGAGATTAGCCCTGACAAAGGGAATAAACAGTGATTATAGGTCAATATAACAACTGTACAGAGCATTTATAGTATGTTAAACCCATGGCGAATATTGGTCAAAACTATATATTGATTTGAGAGATATACATGTGCGAGACCAAAGATTTGCTGCATTTACATTTAGTAAAACTGAATTTTAAAATACATTTCTGAAAACAGAAACATATCTGAGTGCTTTATATGTTAGTGGTAAAGGGACAGTCTATTACAGAATTGTTATTGTGTAAAAAGACAGATAATCCCTTTATTACCCATTCCCCAGTTTTGCATAACCAACACGGTTATATTAATATACTTTTTACCTCTGTGATTACCCTGTATCTAAGCCTCTATAGACTGCCCCCTTATCTCAGCTATTTTGATAGACTTGCATTTTAGCCAATCAGTGCTGATTCTTCAATAACTCCATGGGAGTGAGCACATTATTATCTTTGTGGCACACATGAACTAGTTCTGTCTAGCTGTGAACAACTTTCAAAATGCACTGAGATAAGAGGTGGGCTTCAAGGGCTTAGAAATTAGCATATCAGCCTACCTAGGTTTAGCTTTCAATAAAGAATACCAAAAGAACAAAGACAATTTGATGATTAAAGTAAATTGGAAAGTTTTTAAGATTGCATGCCCTATATGAATAATGGAAGTTTAATTTTGACTAGACTGTCCCCTCAAAATGTATGGGGAGTCAGTGTAGAGACCGTCAGAGCGGAGCAGCTGATGTAGATCGGCGACTTAATGGTGTGTTCTGTGCTATACTATTAGTTTCTATTTACTCCAGGACAGGTCTTAAAAACAGAATTTATGCTTACCTGATAAATTTCTTTCTCTTGTGATGTATCGAGTCCACAGATTCATCCATGCTTGTGGGATATTCTCCTTCCCAACAGGAAGTAGCAAAGAGAGCACCCACAGCAGAGCTGTCTATATAGCTCCTCCCTTAGCTCCGCCCCCCCCAGTCATTCGACCGAAGGCTAGGAAGAAAAAGGAGAAACTATAGGGTGCAGAGGTGACTGAAGTTTTTTAAGTAAAAATACACTACCTGTCTTAAATAGACAGGGCGGGCCGTGGACTCGATACATCACAAGAGAAAGAAATTTATCAGATAAGCATAAATTCTGTTTTCTCTTGTAAGATGTATCAAGTCCACGGATTCATCCATACTTGTGGGATACCAATACCAAAGCTTTAGGACACGGATGAAGGGAGGGACAAGACAGGTTCCTTAAATGGAAGGCACCACTGCTTGTAGAACCTTTCTCCCAAAAATAGCCTCCAAAGAAGCAAAAGTATCAAATTTGTAAAATTTGTAAAAAGTATGAAGCAAAGACCAAGTCGCCGCCTTACAAATCTGTTCAACAGAAGCCTCATTTTTAAAAGCCCATGTGGAAGCCACTGCTCTAGTAGAATGAGCAGTAATTCATTCAGGAGGCTGCTGGCCAGCAGTCTCATAAGCCAAACGGATGATGCTTTTCAGCCAAAAGGAAAGAGAGGTAGCCGTAGCCTTTTGACCTCTCCGCTTACCAGAGTAAACAACAAACAATGAAGATGTTTGACGGAAATCTTTAGTTGCTTGTAAGTAGAACTTTAAAGCATGAACCACATCAAGATTGTGCAACAGACGTTCCTTCTTTGATGAAGGATTAGGACACAGTGAAGGAACAACAATTTCCTGATTGATATTCCTATTAGAAACAACCTTAGGAAGGAATCCAGGTTTGGTACGCAAAACCACCTTATCTGCATGAAAAACTAGGTAAGGTGAGTCACACTGTAAAGCAGATAACTCAGAAACTCTTCGAGCCGAAGAGATAGCTACTAAAAACAAAACTTTCCAAGATAGAAGCTTAATATCTATGGAATGCATAGGTTCAAACGGAACCCCTTGAAGAACTTTAAGAACTAAGTTTAGGCTCCATGGCGGAGCAACCGGTTTAAATACAGGCTTGATCCTGACTAAACGCTTGAACGTCTGGGACATCTGCCAGACGTTTGTGTAAAAGAATAGACAAAGCAGATATCTGTCCTTTTAAGGAACTAGCTGATAATCCCTTCTCCAATCCTTCTTGGAGAAAAGACAATATTCTAGGAATCCTAATCTTACTCCATGAGTAACCCTTGGATTCACACCAACAAAGATATTTGCACCAAATCTTATGATAGATTTTCCTGGTGACAGGCTTTCTAGCTTGAATCAGGGTATCAATGACCAACTCAGAGAAACCACGCTGTGATAGAATCAGGCGTTCAATCTCCAAGCAGTCAGACGCAGAGAAATTAGATTTGGATGCTTGAATGGACCTTGGATTAGAAGGTCCTGCCTCATTGGCAGAGTCCACGGTGGAACAGATGACATGTCCGCCAGGTCTGCATACCAAGTCCTGCGTGGCCACGCAGGCGCTATCAGAATCACCGAAGCTCTCTCCTGCTTGATTCTGGCAACCAGACGTGGGAGGAGAGGAAACGGTGGAAATACATAAGCCAGATTGAAGGACCAGGGCACTGCTAGAGCATCTATCAGTACCGCCTGGGGATCCCGGGACCTGGACCCATAACGAGGAAGTTTGGCGTTCTGTCGGGACGCCATCAGATCCAATTCTGGTGTGCCCCATAGCTGAGTCAGCTGGGCAAATACCTCCGGATGGAGCTCCCACTACCCCGGATGAAAAGTCTGACGACTTAGGAAATCCGCCTCCCAGTTCTCTACCCCTGGGTTATGGATTGCTGAGAGATGGCAAGAGTGATCCTCCGCCCATCGGATTATTTTGGTTACCTCCATCATCGCTAGAGAACTCCGTGTTCCTCCTTGATGATTGATATAAGCTACAGTTGTGATGTTGTCCGACTGAAATCTGATGAATTTGGCCGCAGCTAGCTGAGGCCTCGCCTGAAGCGCATTGAATATCGCTCTCAGTTCTAGAATGTTTATCGGGAGGAGAGTTTCCTCCCAAGACCATAAGCCCTGTGCTTTCAGGGATTTCCAGGCTGCACCCCAGCCTAGCAGGCTGGCATCTGTCCTTACTATGAGCCACTCTGGCCTGCGGAAACACATTCCCTGAGACAGGTGGTCCTGAGACAACCACCAGAGAAGAGAATCTCTGGTCTCCTGGTCCAGATTCAGTTGAGGAGATAAATCTGCATAATCCCCATTCCACTGTTTGAGCATGCATAGTTGCAGCGGTCTGAGGTGTAGGCGGGCAAAAGAAACTATGTCCATTGCCGCTACCAAGAGTCCGATTACCTCCATACACTGAGCCACTGATGGCCGAGGAATGGAATGAAGAGCTCGGCAAGTGATTAAAAGTTTTGATTTTCTGACCTCCGTCAGAAATATTTTCATTTCTACCGAGTCTATCAGAGTCCCTAGGAAGGAAACTCTTGTGAGAGGGACGAGAGAACTCTTTTTTTTATGTTCACCTTCCATCCGTTAGATCTCAGAAAAGCCAACACGATGTCCGTGTGAGACTTGGCGAGCTGGAAAGTCGACGCCTGAATTAAGATGTCGTCTAAATAAGGCGCCACTGTTATACCCCGCGGTCTTTGAACCACCAAAAGGGACCCTAGCACCTTTGTGAAAATTCTGGGAGCCGTGGCCAACCCGAAGGGAAGGGCCACAAACTGGTAATGCCTGTCCAGAAAGGCGAATCTGAGGAATTGATGATGATGATCTCTGTGAATAGGGATGTGTAGATACGCATCCTTTAAGTCCACGGTAGTCATATATTGACCCTCCTGGATCAGAGGAAGAATAGTCCGAATAGTCTCCATCTTGAAAGATGGTACTCTGAGGAATTTGTTTAGAATTTTGAGATCCAAGATTGATCTGAAAGTTCCCTCTTTTTTGGGAACCACAAACAGGTTGGAGTAAAAACCTAGCCCTTGTTCCGCTCTTGGAACTGGGCGGATCACTCCCATGGTATGTAGGTCTTCTACACAGCGTAAGAACACCTCTCTCTTTGTCTGGTTTGCAGACAATTGAGAAATGTGAAATCTCCCCCTTGGGGGGGGAGTCTTTGAAGTCCAGAAGATATCCCTGGGACACAATTTCTAAAGCCCAGGAATCGTGAACATCTCTTGCCCAAGCCTGAGCGAAGAGAGAGAGAGTCTGCCCCCTACTAGACCCGGTCCCGGATCGGGGGCTACCCCTTCATGCTGTCTTAGAGGCAGCAGCAGGCTTCTTGGCCTGTTTAACTTTGTTCCAAGCCTGGTTAGGTCTCCAGACTGACTTGGATTGGGCAGAATTCCCCTCTTGCTTTGCTGCAGGGGAAGCTGAAGCGGGACCACCTTTGAAGTTCCGAAAGGAACGAAAATTATTTTGTTTGGTCCTCATTTTATTTGTTTTATCCTGAGGGAGGGCATGGCCTTTCCCTCTAGTGATGTCTGAAATAATCTCTTTCAGTTCAGGCCCGAATAGGGTCTTTCCTTTGAAAGGGATGTTCAACAGTTTAGATTTTGATGACACATCAGCAGACCAGGACTTAAGCCATAACGCCCTGCGTGCTAAAATGGCAAAACCTGAATTTTTTGCCGCTAATTTAGCCATTTGGAAAGCGGCATCTGTAATGAAAGAATTAGCCATTTTAAGGGCCTTAATTCTATCCATAATATCCTCTAATGGAGTCTCCATCTGGAGAGCCTCTTCTAGAGCCTCGAACCAGAAAGCAGCTGCAGTAGTTACAGGAACAATGCACGCAATAGGTTGGAGAAGAAAACCTTGATGAACAAAAATTTTCTTTAGGAGACCCTCTAATTTTTTTATCCATAGGATCTTTGAAAGCACAACTGTCTTCGATAGGTATAGTTGTACGCTTAGCAAGAGTAGAAATAGCTCCCTCCACCTTAGGAACCGTCTGCCACGAGTCCCGCATGGTGTCAGATATGGGAAACATTTTCTTAAAAACAGGAGAGGCAGCGAACGGAATACCTGGTCTATCCCACTCCTAAGTAACAATATTCACAATCCTCTTAGGGACTGGAAAAACATCAGTGTAAACAGGAACCTCTAAGTATTTGTCCATTTTACACAATTTCTCTGGGACCACTATAGGGTCACAATTATCTAGAGTCGCTAATACCTCCCTGAGCAGTAAGCGGAGGTGTTCAAGCTTAAATTTAAAGGCCGTCATATCAGAATCTGTTTGAGGGAGCGTCCTTCCTGAATCAGAAATTTCTCCCTCAGATAACAAATCCTTTACCCCTACTTCAGAACATTGTGAGGGTATATCGGATACGGCTACTAAAGCGTCAGACGGCTCAGCATTTGTTCTTGACCCAGAGCTGTCACGCTTTCCTTGTAAACCAGGCAGTTTAGATAAAACCTCTGTGAGGGTTGTATTCATAACTGTGGCCATGTCTTGTAAAGTAAATTCGACGCACTAGAGGTACTTGGCGTCACTTGTGCGGGCGTTACTGGATGTGACACTTGGGGAGAGCTAGATGGCAAACCCTCATTTCCTTCTGTCTGAGAATCATCTATTGCTATATTTTTAAGTGCAAAAATATGCTCTTTATAATTTATAGACATATCAGTGCAAGTGGGACACATTCTAAGAGGGGGTTCCACAATGGCTTCTAAACACAGTGAACAAGGATTTTCCTTGATGTCAGACATGTTAAAAACAGGCTAGTAATGAAACAAGCAAGCTTGGAAAACACTTGAATTAAAGCAAATAATACTTAGAAAAAAACGGTACTGTGCCTTTAAGAGAAAAAAAGATGCACAAACTCTGAAAAACAGTGTAAAAAAGCAGTAAACTTTACAAAATTTTTACAGTAGCCTCATAAAGCCTTAGTAAATTTGCACAGCTAGACAAATAAACAATTAACCCCTTAATGTAAAAACTGGATTGACAAAACGTCAAAAACCGGTAAAACAACGTTCAGCACCTTGCCACAGCTCTGCTGTGGCGCCTACCTGCCCTTTAGGAACGATTTGTGGGGAAAAAACTTCTTTAAAGCCCTCAAACACAGCAGGACCCTCTGTAGAAGCAGCTGGATGTCTCTGAAGAAAAGAAACTGAGCAACTGAGGCGCGAAAATAGTCCCCTCCCACCTCACTCGATGTTATGGGGCCTAAAAGAAACACACCAGAGTGTTTCTAAACTAGCCTTGTGGGTTAATAACCCTTAAATAAGCCACAATGACCCCTTAAAGTCCCTCAAAAAAAACGTTATGTTTGCAATAAAAAACGTTTTTTCCTATCAGTGTCACCAGTAAACAATGAGCCCTTTATGCAAGCTGGGATTCCTATTAAGTGTCTGAATACAGCTTACCCTTCCCTCATGGGGATATTGCCAGCCTTTTCTAGAATTATCACAGTCTGTCTAGAAAAAAATAGACTGAACATACCTCAATGCAGCTTTGCATGCAAACCGTTCCCCCAACTGAAGTTTTCCTGTACTCCTCAGCCTCTGTGGGAACAGCAGTGGATCTTAGTTACAAAGTGCTAAGATCATCATCCTCCTTGCAGAAATCTTCATCCCTTTTCTGCCAGATAGTAAGTAGTACACACCGGTACCATTTAAAATAACAAACTTTTGCTTGAGAAAATAAAAACTAACATTTTTGTCACCACACTCACTTTACCCTTCCTAGCAATTAAGCAGGCAAAGAGAATGACTGGGGGGGGGGGGGGGGGGGGGGGTGGAGCTAAGGGAGGAGCTATATAGACAGCTCTGCTGTGGGTGCTCTCTTTGCCACTTCCTGTTGGGAAGGAGAATATCCCACAAGTATGGATGAATCCGTGGACTCGATACATCTTACAAGAGAAAAGCACTACATTTTACAGTGATATTATGGATTGCGCTCAAGCACAGCACTTAATTCACCACTTGTAATACAATCGCAATGAGCGAGCTAATATGGCACACTTTGTTATCCTCAACTTTTATTACCAGATTGTGCGTTATTGAACTCCACTTGTAATAAGCTGCTTTTTTTTTTGCACAAGAAAGAGAAAGGACAAATGATGTATATTCATATGTCAAAGAATGGCAAGGCCGCACCAATGCAATTTTAAACATACTTGTATAAATTGTGAGATCAAAAATAAGAGAACCACCACTTTATAAAAACATAAATATGCAAAATATCACACCATATACGTTCATTAAAGAACTTAAGTAAACAAATTCAATTGCAGAGCACAATAATGTGCAAGGCGTTAGTGCTAATAGCACGCTTCCCAGCAATTTGAACTGAAAAGTTAGTTACAGCAGATTCAGGAGCACTTAGTGCCAAAGCACGATCCAAATGGATAAAGGTAAATGAGTTGAACGAAAGAAAACATCCACTTCCAATACCTATGTTTAGGTAGATAAGATACAGATCAGTCCCAAGAAATTACACTCTTATGCAGAGGATCTTATCGTAACGATCTTAATACCACTTGCAAAGGTACATTTCTCTGATCCAATCAACCGGTATTAGAGGAATCTCACCATCGTGTTAGCACATTTGTTGCTTTACTTTGAAACATCAAGGCGTCCCAATCAACTGCCAGTAGAAGCGTAAAGTATGCCAAACAAAGTTGCAATCCTGTGCAGAGTATCTAAGTGAGTTGCAGTTGTTACATTAATGTTACCTTCCAAACACAGCTGCTTGTAACAGATGAAGATGCAAAGTTGCGTATACGGAATCTAGCGTGTGAGGTTTTCACCAAATTAACACCATGTGTGTTGTGTCAGATGACGCCTTTTGCCCCTCCCACTCAGGGGTTGGCCAGGGCTTCATCAGATATCTGTCAATGAGCCTAAACAGCTCTTTTATAGCATCCATAGGGATCCTGCTTGTGCTTTCTTAAACCTATATTACATGCTATTGGTGATTACATACAACCTTAAAATACATAGAAGGATATTTATCAAAGCCTCAACTATGCTGCATTCGCTGGCACCAATACGTTCGCCTAACATCGCGGCCTCGGAACTGAATACGATCTCCATATTTATAAAAAAAAGCCAGCAAAAAGACGAGCATCAAGTACGGGGCGATGAGCATCGAACTGTTATTTACTAACAGTCATCAATCTCGCTGCTATTCGGCTTTTTACCAACTTTATTTATACCCTGTCACTAAACGCCGCCACTATACTAAAATGTTTAACCCCTATCCCGCCACTCCCTGAACTTATTTATATGGTCGCCGCCGTAAACTGGAACTTGAATGCAAGTGACGTCATCCAAGATGGCGTCCCTTGAATTCCTATTGGCTGAAAGGTTCCAATCAGCAAATAGGATTAGAGCTGCTAAGATCCTATTGGCTGTTCCAATCAGCCAATAGGATGAGAGCTCAATCCTATTGGCTGATTGTAACAGCTAATAGGATTGAGCTCTCATCCTATTGGCTGATTGGAACCTTTTAGCCAATAGGAATGCAAGGGACGCCATCTTGGATGATGTCACTTGCATTCAAGTTCCAGTTTACGGCGGCGACCGTATTGAAGAGGAGCTCCGCGCCGGATGGATGAAGATAGAAGAGGACGCATGGATGAAGATAGAAGAGGACGCATGGATGAAGACTTCGCCAGATGGATGAAGATGGAAGAGGCCGCCCGGATGAAGACTTCTTGCCGGCTGGATGGATCCTTCAAGCGGAACTTCAAAAACTGTAAGTGGATCATCGGGGGTTAGTGCTAGTTTTATTTAAGGATTTTGTGGGTGGGTTTTATTTTTAGAGTAGGGTCTAGGCAGGTAAAAGGGCTAAATGCCCTTTTAAGGGCAATGCCCATACAAATGCCCTTTTCAGGGCAATGTGGAGCATAGGTTTTTCAGATAGGCTTTTTATTTGGGTGGGTTGGTTGGTTGGTTGGTTGGGTTTTACTGTTGGGGGGTGTTTTTTTGTTGTTTTTTTTTACAGTTAAAAGAGCGGATTTCTTTGGGGCAATGCCCTGCAAAAGGCCCTTTTAAGGGCCATTGGTAGTTTAGTGAAGGCTAGGTTTTTTTATTTTGTGAGGCTTTTTTATTTTGATAGGGCTATTAGATTAGGTGTAATTCTTTTTTATTTTTGATAATGTGTTTGTTTGTTTTTTGTAAATTAGTGTTTTTTATTTTTTGCAACTTAGCGTTTATTTTTTTTGTAATTTAGTAATTTTTAATAGTAGATTTAAATAATTTTAGTAGGGTTAGGGTTTCTTTAATATATAATATAGTTAATTTAATTGCTAGTTTAATGTAATTTTAGTATAATAATTACGGTAGGTTAATTAATAGTTTAGAATTAGTTTATTTTAATTCTACAGGTAAGTTTAAATTTATTTTAAGATAGGGATGTTGTAATTTTAATGTAAAGTAAGCGGGTTGTTGGGTTTAGGGGTTAATAGCTTAATTTAGTTTATGACGATGTGGGGACTGGAGGTTTAGGGGTTAATAGGTTTAGTTAATGGTAGTGATGTGGGAGGCCAGAGGTTTAGGGGTTAATAAGTTTATTTAGTGGCGGTGGTGTCGGGGAGCGGCGGAATAGGAGTAAAACATAATTTATGCTTACCTGATAAATTCCTTTCTTCTGTTGTGTGATCAGTCCACGGGTCATCATTACTTCTGGGATATTATCTGCTCCCCTACAGGAAGTGCAAGAGGATTCACCCAGCAGAGTTGCTATATAGCTCCTCCCCTCTACGTCACCTCCAGTCATTCGACCAAAGACCAACGAGAAAGGAGAAGCCAAGGGTGTAGTGGTGACTGAATTATAATTTAAAAAATATGTACCTGCCGTAAAAAACAGGGCGGGCCGTGGACTGATCACACAACAGAAGAAAGGAATTTATCAGGTAAGCATAAATTATGTTTTCTTCTGTTATGTGTGATCAGTCCACGGGTCATCATTACTTCTGGGATACCAATACCAAAGCAAAAGTACACGGATGACGGGAGGGATAGGCAGGCTCATTATACAGAAGGAACCACTGCCTGAAGAACCTTTCTCCCAAAAATAGCCTCCGAAGAAGCAAAAGTGTCAAATTTGTAAAATTTGGAAAAAGTATGAAGCGAAGACCAAGTTGCAGCCTTGCAAATCTGTTCAACAGAGGCCTCATTCTTAAAGGCCCAAGTGGAAGCCACAGCTCTAGTGGAATGAGCTGTAATTCTTTCAGGAGGCTGCTGTCCAGCAGTCTCATAGGCTAAACGTATTATGCTACGAAGCCAAAAAGAGAGAGAGGTAGCAGAAGCTTTTTGACCTCTCCTCTGTCCAGAATAAACGACAAACAGGGAAGAAGTTTGGCGAAAATCTTTAGTTGCCTGCAAGTAGAACTTGAGGGCACGAACTACATCCAGATTGTGTAGAAGACGTTCCTTCTTTGAAGAAGGATTTGGACACAAGGATGGAACAACAATCTCTTGATTGATATTCCTATTAGAGACAACCTTAGGTAAGAACCCAGGTTTAGTACGCAGAACTACCTTGTCTGAGTGAAAGATCAGATAAGGAGAATCACAATGTAGGGCTGATAACTCAGAGACTCTTCGAGCCGAGGAAATAGCCATTAAAAATAGAACTTTCCAAGATAACAATTTTATATCAATGGAATGAAGGGGTTCAAACGGAACACCCTGTAAAACGTTAAGAACTAAGTTTAAACTCCATGGCGGAGCAACAGTTTTAAACACAGGCTTGATCCTAGCTAAAGCCTGACAAAAGGCCTGGATGTCTGAATTTTCTGACAGACGCCTGTGCAACAAGATGGACAGAGCTGAGATCTGTCCCCTTAATGAGCTAGCCGATAAACCCTTTTCTAAACCTTCTTGTAGAAAAGACAATATCCTAGGAATCCTAACCTTACTCCAGGAGTAATCTTTGGATTCACACCAGTATAGGTATTTACGCCATATTTTATGGTAAATCTTTCTGGTAACAGGCTTCCTAGCCTGTATCAGGGTATCAATAACCGACTCAGAAAAACCACGTTTTGATAAAATCAAGCGTTCAATTTCCAAGCAGTCAGCTTCAGAGAAGTTAGACTTTGATGTTTGAATGGACCCTGAATCAGAAGGTCCTGTCTTAGAGGTAGAGACCAAGGCGGACAGGATGACATGTCCACTAGATCTGCATACCAAGTCCTGCGCGGCCATGCAGGCGCTATTAGAATCACTGATGCTCTCTCCTGTTTGATTTTGGCAATCAATCGAGGAAGCAGCGGGAAGGGTGGAAACACATAAGCCATCCTGAAGTTCCAAGGTGCTGTCAAAGCATCTATCAGAACCGCTCCCGGATCCCTGGATCTGGATCCGTAGCGAGGAAGTTTGGCGTTCTGGCGAGACGCCATGAGATCTATCTCTGGTTTGCCCCAACGTCGAAGTATTTGGGCAAAGACCTCCGGATGAAGTTCCCACTCCCCCGGATGAAGAGTCTGGCGACTCAAGAAATCCGCCTCCCAGTTCTCCACTCCCGGGATGTGGATTGCTGATAGGTGGCAAGAGTGAGACTCTGCCCAGCAAATTATCTTTGATACTTCTATCATTGCTAGGGAGCTTCTTGTCCCTCCCTGATGGTTGATGTAAGCTACAGTCGTGATGTTGTCCGACTGAAACCTGATGAACCCCCGAGTCTTTAACTGGGGCCAAGCTAGAAGGGCATTGAGAACTGCTCTCAATTCCAGAATGTTTATTGGCAGGAGACTTTCCTCCTGACTCCATTGTCCCTGAGCCTTCAGAGAATTCCAGACAGCGCCCCAACCTAGAAGGCTGGCGTCTGTTGTTACAATTGTCCAGTCCGGCCTGCTGAACGGCATCCCCCTGGACAGATGTGGCCGAGAAAGCCACCATAGAAGAGAGTTTCTGGTCTCTTGATCCAGATTCAGAGTGGGGGACAAATCTGAGTAATCCCCATTCCACTGACTCAGCATGCACAATTGCAGCGGTCTGAGATGTAGGCGTGCAAAGGGTACTATGTCCATTGCTGCTACCATTAAGCCGATCACCTCCATGCATTGAGCTACTGACGGGAGTTGAATGGAATGAAGGACACGGCATGTATTTAGAAGCTTTGTTAATCTGTCTTCTGTCAGATAAATCTTCATTTCTACAGAATCTATAAGAGTCCCCAAGAATGGAACTCTTGTGAGAGGCAAGAGAGAACTCTTCTTTTCGTTCACTTTCCATCCATGCGACCTTAGAAATGCCAGAACTAACTCTGTATGAGACTTGGCAGTTTGAAAGCTTGAAGCTTGTATCAGAATGTCGTCTAGGTACGGAGCTACCGAAATTCCTCGCGGTCTCAGAACCGCTAGAAGGGCACCCAGAACCTTTGTGAAGATTCTTGGAGCCGTAGCCAATCCGAATGGAAGGGCTACAAACTGGTAATGCCTGTCTAAGAAGGCAAACCTTAGATACCGGTAATGATCTTTGTGAATCGGTATGTGAAGGTAAGCATCCTTTAAATCCACTGTGGTCATGTACTGACCCTTTTGGATCATGGGTAAGATTGTCCGAATAGTTTCCATTTTGAACGATGGAACTCTTAGGAATTTGTTTAGGATCTTTAAATCCAAGATTGGCCTGAAAGTTCCCTCTTTTTTGGGGACCACAAACAGGTTTGAGTAAAACCCTTGTCCTTGTTCCGACCGCGGAACCGGATGGATCACTCCCATTAATAATAGATCTTGTACACAGCGTAGAAACGCGTCTTTCTTTATTTGGCTTGTTGACAACCTTGACAGATGAAATCTCCCTCTTGGGGGAGATAATTTGAAGTCTAGAAGGTATCCCTGAGATATGATCTCTAGCGCCCAGGGATCCTGGACATCTCTTGCCCAAGCCTGGGCGAAGAGAGAGAGTCTGCCCCCCACTAGATCCGGTCCCGGATCGGGGGCCCTCGGTTCATGCTGTCTTAGGGGCAGCAGCAGGTTTTCTGGCCTGCTTGCCCTTATTCCAGGACTGGTTAGGTTTCCAGCCTTGTCTGTAACGAGCAACAGCTCCTTCCTGTTTTGGTGCAGTGGAAGTTGATGCTGCACCTGCTTTGAAATTCCGAAAGGGACGAAAATTAGACTGTCTAGCCTTAGCTTTGGCTTTGTCTTGAGGTAGAGCGTGGCCCTTACCTCCTGTAATGTCAGCGATAATTTCTTTCAAACCGGGCCCAAATAAAGTTTGCCCCTTGAAAGGTATATTAAGTAATTTGGACTTAGAAGTTACATCAGCCGACCAGGATTTTAGCCACAGCGCCCTACGTGCCTGAATGGCGAATCCTGAATTCTTAGCCGTAAGTTTGGTTAAATGTACTACGGCCTCCGAAATGAATGAATTAGCTAGTTTAAGGACTCTAAGCCTGTCCGTAATGTCGTCCAGCGTAGCGGAACTAAGGTTCTCTTCCAGAGACTCAATCCAAAATGCTGCCGCAGCCGTAATCGGCGCGATGCATGCAAGGGGTTGCAATATAAAACCTTGTTGAACAAACATTTTCTTAAGGTAACCCTCTAATTTTTTATCCATAGGATCTGAAAAAGCACAGCTATCCTCCACCGGGATAGTGGTGCGCTTAGCTAAAGTAGAGACTGCTCCCTCCACCTTAGGGACCGTTTGCCATAAGTCCCGTGTGGTGGCGTCTATTGGAAACATCTTTCTAAATATTGGAGGGGGTGAGAACGGCACACCGGGTCTATCCCACTCCTTAGTAACAATTTCAGTTAATCTCTTAGGTATAGGAAAAACGTCAGTACTCGCCGGTACCGCAAAGTATTTATCCAACCTACACATTTTCTCTGGTATTGCAACAGTGTTACAATCGTTAAGAGCCGCTAAGACCTCCCCTAGTAATACACGGAGGTTTTCCAATTTAAATTTAAAATTTGAAATATCTGAATCCAATCTGCTTGGATCAGAACCGTCACCTACAGAATGAAGCTCTCCGTCCTCATGCTCTGCAAGCTGTGACGCAGTATCAGACATGGCCCTAGAATTATCAGCGCACTCTGTTCTCACCCCAGAGTGATCACGCTTGCCTCTTAGTTCTGGTAACTTAGCCAAAACTTCAGTCATAACAGTAGCCATATCTTGTAATGTTATCTGTAATGGCTGCCCAGATGTACTAGGCGCCATAATATCACGCACCTCCCGGGCGGGAGACGCAGGTACTGACACGTGAGGCGAGTTAGACGGCATAACTCTCCCCTCGCTGTTTGGTGAAATTTGTTCAATTTGTACAGATTGGCTTTTATTTAAAGTAGCATCAATACAGTTAGTACATAAATTTCTATTGGGCTCCACCTTGGCATTGGAACAAATGACACAGGTATCTTCCTCTGAATCAGACATGTTTAACACACTAGCAATAAACATGCAACTTGGTTACAATCTTATTTAACAAAAACGTACTGTGCCTCAAAGAAGCACTAAACGATTAAATGACAGTTGAAATAATGAACTGAAAAACAGTTATAGCATCACTCTTTAAAAACAACACAACTTGTTAGCAAAGGTTTGTTCCCATTAGTAAAGTAACACTAATTAAATTTTAAACATAAAAATCACAGAGCAACGTTTTAAAACACAGTCACTACATAAGTCTCACAGCTCTGCTGAGAGAATCTACCTCCCTTCAAAGAAGTTTGAAGACCCCTGAGTTCTGTTAGAGATGAACCGGATCATGCAGAAAATACAAGAGTAACTGACTGGAAATTTTTGATGCGTAGCAAAGAGCGCCAAAAACGGCCCCTCCCCCTCACACACAGCAGTGAGAGAGAAACGAAACTGTCATAATCAAAACAAGCAAACTGCCAAGTGGAAAAATAATGCCCAAATATTTATTCACTCAGTACCTCAGAAATGCAAACGATTCTACATTCCAGCAAAAACGTTTAACATGAATTAAATACCTATTAAAAGGTTTAATGTACTTTTACAGAGTAATTCCGGTGAAATACCATCCCCAGAATACTGAAGTGTAGAGTATACATACATGTCATTATAACGGTATGGCAGGATTTTCTCATCAATTCCATTCAGAAAATAAAAACTGCTACATACCTCAATGCAGATTCAACTGCCCGCTGTCCCCTGATCTGAAGCTTTTACCTCCCTCAGATGGCCGAGAAACAGCAATATGATCTTAACTACTCCGGTTAAAATCATAAGAAAAACTCTGGTAGATTCTTCTTCAAACTCTGCCAGAGAAGTAATAACACGCTCCGGTGCTATTGTAAAATAACAAACTTTTGATTGAAGTTATAAAAACTAAGTATAATCACCATAGTCCTCTCACACCTCCTATCTAGTCTTTGGGTGCAAGAGAATGACTGGGGGTGACGTAGAGGGGAGGAGCTATATAGCAACTCTGCTGGGTGAATCCTCTTGCACTTCCTGTAGGGGAGCAGATAATATCCCAGAAGTAATGATGACCCGTGGACTGATCACACATAACAGAAGAAATAACTTTATTTAGTGGCAGCTGGGTCCTGGAGCGGCGGGATAGGGGTTAATACATTTATTTAGTTGCGGCCGAGTTCGGGAGTGGCGGAATAGGGGTTAATAACATTATGTAGGTGGCGCCGATTTCAGGGGTGGCAGATTAGGGGTGTTTAGACTCAGGGCTTAGGGTGTTAGGTGTAAGTGTTACTTGTTTTCTACCATAGAAATCAATGGGATATCTGGCAGCATCAAACATAAGCTTTCAGTGTTTTCAGACTCCCTTTGATTCCTATGGCATCCGCGGCCTCCAGGGTGGCGGATTGAAAATCAGGTACGCTGGGCCGGAATAGCCGAGAGCGTACCTGTTAACTATTTTATAACTTTTAAAAAGTGTTAAATAGTGCCGAATGTGTATTCAGAACATCTGTAATGACGTAAGCATCGATCTGTGTCGGACTGAGACCGGCGGATCGTAGCTTACGTCACAGATTTCAAATTTTGCCGGTCTGTAGGCTTTGATAACTAGGTCGGATCAAGCTCGCCACAATTACAGTGCGGAATTCCAGCGTGTTTGCAGTTGACAGCTTGAGAAATATCCCTCATAGTGTGGAATTAATCATTTTAAAAAGGCAAC